>NC_088132.1:38336802-38636802 GCF_036370855.1 Dromaius novaehollandiae
AATCTAAGCGTCTGGCCCGAGAAGTGGCATATGCCCAGTCAGGAGATTCAGGGGCCATATGGGAATCAGAGAAAGCCTATAAGGTGATCAAAACACTTACAGGTACTTGTATAAGCTGGCCATGATGCTGGGCAGATCTCTTTACCCTTTCTGGAGCTTGCCTGGGACTCAGCGCCACTCAGCACCTTGCACTGCTCTCCAAAGACTGGAGCAAGGCTCACTGTACTCCTTTTAAATGACATTTCCCACCTTTCAGCCACTAGCTTCTTCTCCCTGGAGAGTGCTCTGCCTTCTGAGCTACGGTCTACTCTGGGACACTCTCATAGAGATGCACAAAAGAAGGCTGTATCATACTGCTAGAGAGAGAGCAAAGAATTAATTTCTTGCTAAAAGCATCTGCCCTTTGGACAGGAGGGACGTGGGTGCTAAGCCCAGCTGCTGGTTCAGCTGGGCTGTCTGTACTATGCAGCCCTTGGGCAATAGTCAGAATAAAGCCTTTGACAAGGCACCTAATGCCCCTACGTAACCCTCAGATAGTATCCAAGGTGCCTAGTGTTTTCTAGGCACTTTGATAAAGTGTTGGTGGCATTTGCTGCATTATGGTTTTGGATATATGGTATTATAGTACCTGGATTACAGAAAGGCACCTGTGTTAGGCCCCCGATTCCTCTTTTCAGTTTGGCCCAAAGAAGCTGTTGCCAGATATGAACTGATGGGAAAGGTGAAGGTAACAGCGTCACAGCAGTCAGTGTAACGTCTCATTGTAAACGTGAATGCTGCAGACTTTCTCTGTAACAACCATCCTTCCCAACCCATTATAGCAGAATAACTGTTCTGGTTACCCACATCTGTGAGCCTGCTGAGCACACGTGCGTGCGTTTATATATTAAACACGTGTAGCTTATAATGTGTTGGAAGGTTTAATAATAGCCAAAACAATGAAGAAGGAAAAATAGTCTCTCTCTCCTGCGATCACTCACTAAGTAAACACTTGGGACTCAACCAAAGCCTTGCTATTAGACTTGGGACAAATTTTTGGATAAGCCTCAACTGTAGATGCAAGTATCAGCAATATTGCTTCCTACTGGCTGAGATACTACTTAATTTCCACTTATGCCATCCGATGGTATTTGACAGTAATTTGAACAGCCTTTGGACACAATATAGATTCAATTTAAGCAATTTAAGAATCCTCGGTAAGTTAGATGCCATCACTGAAATCTGTATCCTTCTCATCTTTTTTATAAAGTGTCCCTTCATTTTAATTGTAAGAAGCAATGTTGTACTACAACATTCAGCCCCATCATACGCAAGACCTACTTCTACAACTAGATTTCTCTATGTGATTTGCATGGTTGGAGGGGAGGTAAACAAAGGGCAACTTTTGTGTTTCTGAATTTCACTAACAACATTGACAGCAGTGTTTTTGTTGGGTTTTCTGAAGCATAGTTTGGTTGGATAGCCCTCATAGTCATCCGTCTGCTTGTTTGCTTCATGGTGCCTTCAAAATACTGACATTAAGGATTATAATCAGGACCGGTTTAATTACCAAGTTTATGTCAACTTCAGTGAATGGCTTCAGCTGAAGAAAACATTTAGGGCCCATTTAAGGGAAGAAGTATTTTTGTTTCATATTTTGAAAATAAAAGTTTTAAGAATTCATTCAATATTACATTTAACATTAAATTTTAACCTAATCTGAAAAGGTTAAAAAAAAATTCAGAACAAAGCTGAGATGCCACTGCAGGTACAATGTCTATATTCGACCTGAAATGAATGCTCCTCGGCTTTGCATTTCAGTAAGAAAAATGAAAAAACACTTGGCTTATCTCAATCCCAAAGAATCTTTTCTCCTCTTTTTTTTTTTTTTTTTTTTTTTTTGGGGGGGCTGGCCACTGAAAATTAGATGTTTGCATAGCCCTGATTCTGCAAGCAGTGATATTAGTTCCTTTAACTAGCCTCTAATTTTGCTGAAATAGGAAAGATTGCAGGAGAAGAATTTAAGAAAATGGCAATAGCCACCAGTTTTCCATTTTCTCCTACCTTTTAACTTGCTCGAGAGCTTTGTTCCCAGACTAGCAGCCATAGTGGAGACTGCAGTAAGATAAGAATACACAAAACCATTACAATGGTGAGGCTGACTTGATAGCTTGTGATGACATGAAAAGAAATCCCTTCCAACCGGACCTGCAGTCCAGGCAATGTAGCTAAAGCTTTGACTACAGATAACCTCACTTAGCATCGTTATCTTTAAGGAAAAGCAAATAGAAAAGTCTTCCACCATACACCCAAAGTTACCTAAGACCTCTAAAGAAAGGCTTTCTCACATAAGAAGCCTTTTAACCAATCACAGATTTCCTCTTAAATAACAACTAATTTGAAATGCTTTAGACTCCTTTCACCACGTTTTCACCAATTCTAAAACCACCTTCTGAAAATAATATGCACACAAATATACACTTAGTGTTTGATGTTGCCTGCTTAATCCACGCACACCACAATTTGTCCAAATACCACATATGAGCATGACTGACTTACGGCATTAGAAATTAATGAGGTATTAATGAGAAATTCAGAGTTTATACAAGTGAACTGTCCAGTTGAGTGCGCATTTTCATCTGTGAAATTGAACTCAGTAATATCTTTAAGATGATGCCTATATAACTTAGCTAGAATTTAAATAGTTCTACACTTTCCAAGCACTTTTACAGGGTCTCTCCTGTTAGCAGTAAAAATATTATTCAACAGAAGTATGTACATTGCCAGAAATATAGACCTTCTTGAGCTACAGAAGATTTATCTCAATGGACTTTTCGGTTTTGCACTTTTTAAGTAAGCATACACTCAAAACCCCTTTGCAAACATACATTTCAAATCTAAACTGCACCATCAAGCCACAAAAATATTATTTGTCCTGCTTATGGTTCTTTTTTCCTGGAAATTACTGCTGTATTTTTCTTAGCTTACATAGCATCAGGTCTTGGACCCCTCCTTTTCAAAGGCGGATCTAAATGGTGATGAGACATCAAGATGAGCTGCAGCTATCTTCGTTTTGCTCCAGCAAAGTGGGTGATCGATTTCTGGATAAGTTGTCTGCCCCTAAGGCAGCTCTGCCTTCTGGAATAGCCAGCAGGATCAGGGCATATGTGTCTCCTTATCTGACTAGCAGGGCCAGCAAGAACTGCAGCTCCAGTTTTAGCTCCATGTGAAATTACGAGTCGGCCTCCTCCAAAGACCTCACTGAGTCTTCCAGAGAGCAACTGGAACTGTTGCTTCTTGTATTTGAGGAAGGAACTAAATAAAACCCTACGAGAATGATAAATTCTGCCATACATGATAAAGAAGCAATACAAAGCATGCATTTTTTTTTTGTTTTTCTGCACTACACCTTGCAGAAAGCGCAGGTACACACTCTGGAATACAGAAATACTTTTGTATAAGCAGCAAAAAACAAACAAATCCCAGAGCACTGGTTAATTGTAGTATATACATTAAACCCTTTCTTTTGCAAATGAAATTGTGCTGTAGTCAAGACCATTTTGGAGAAGTGGAAAAAATTACCAAACCAAAGGGGAAAAATAATGACTCTAAATGGGGCAAAATAGCAGATCTATTGGAAACATGACAAAAACAGGATGTTAAGGAAAAAAATTAAGTGGAGTCAACAAGGTTACACATAAGTAACACCTTAACATTAAAAGAAATCTATTTTCCATTTTGACCTAGAAACCTCTTCCATTAATTACTAAAATCTATTTACACAGCAACTAGATAAAATCAATCTGATTGCTCACACTATTTTTGGCTTCACTTTCTACGGGCTCTCAGCATGCACCAGACTGGCCCTGGTGGAGCCACTGAGACGCTCTGCGTTTCCATGCTTCGCCACCTACAACACTACCCTGGCCATGGTTTCTGGTATGCAAACTCTCCTGCACAGGATATGCAGCGTTTGGTGGCTGGCTCCGTCCTCCTGCCCCCAGCAGACACATGTATGGAGGCCACGCGTCCTTTCAGCCATATATGGAGGCAAAGCATCTCTAGTGGTATCTCTGCTGCACTTGTACCGAGGGAGGGGTCCTGACAGCCCCAGGGCTCAGCTCTCTTACATTAACCAGACATAGAGGCAAGAGGAGCCACAGGGAGGCAAGAGGAGCCTAGGAAGACAAACACAGAAAAGTAGACTGAGGACACACTGTCCTCCGGTGAACAGGGAAAGACGCACAGCTTCTGCAACCCTTATTCCCTTTCCTCCTAGGGACATCAGGTGGTTTCTGAAAGAGCTAGATTTTGTTACATTATTTTTCTTCCGGAGTGGGATTGGTTCCAGGTACAATATACATGCGAATCTGTGTTTGTCAGTTAGCAAAGGCACAGACACGAATGTGGAAAAAACGCGTTCTGCCTCTGAGCACATCTTCTGTTGGGCAGGCAGAGTCTTGCACAACTTGAAGTAAAATCTACCTGTTCAGCTGTGCTATGGCTGGAGGTGACAAGAGAGGAGAGAAAGTTTCTGAGACTGAACTGTGTGCTTGGCTTTATTTTCAATAAATAGAAACTGCAAAAGTCAGCAGAGTCTGTTTAATTAAAAAACATCTTGACCAGGAGACATATTTCTTTTTTTAATCATTTGGACAGCTGAACATTTGCAATTTATTATTATGAGCTTACCAGACCGATGCCACAAGGCAGAGTTGTATTTTTTAGGCAGCAGTTCTGAGACTAAAAAAAAGATGCGTATATTTAACCAGGTCCAAATTAGCTGTTACGTGAAGCTTCATCTACCTCAGCATATTGACATCAAAGAATCATATTAATCTTTTTACAGCGCAGCCTGTCCCAACCTCGAGTGTATTTCCAGCTACGGTTCCCTGACGGTAGCTTACCTGTCATTTAATTAAAACAATCAAGTTCTCATCAGAGGGCAGGAAATTGCTCTGGGCATGCGAGGTATGTGAAAACAAGCCCTGTTTAATTCTGATTTTAGTCACACCACTAATGAATTTGTCTGGTGCTCTGACCTTGCCTTTCACGGGAACCTCTCCTTTGCGCTGGTAGGGACCACTGAATAGCGAACAGCAGCTGCGCGTTTCCCCTCTCGGCTCACGCTCCTGGCAAACGCTGCCGGCTTCAAGTACTTACTTGAAGGGCTTTTCCCCAGTGTGCGTCCGGATGTGATTGTTGAGCGTCGTAGCACCGGCAAAGGCACGACCGCAGTAGCCGCACTTGAAGGGCCTGTCGCTGGAGTGCGTGACCACGTGGTTCCTCAGCTCCGACGGCTGCGAGAAGGACTGGGAGCAGTGGCCGCACTGATAGGGCCTGCAACGGGACACAGAAACACCGCGCTGTCAGGGCTTTCCACCG
Source organism: Dromaius novaehollandiae (assembly GCF_036370855.1). NCBI lineage: Eukaryota > Metazoa > Chordata > Aves > Casuariiformes > Dromaiidae > Dromaius > Dromaius novaehollandiae. Next base: position 38,342,167 of record NC_088132.1, read on the forward strand.
TGGTAAGTGGGAAACCACGTCTAATCTTCCCAGGACTTTTCTGGGAGACCCACAGCGACACTGCAGGACCTTCTGAGCAAACGTGAAGTCCTTATGCCGGAATTACCCGAGAGCCTGTGCGCCACAATCCGGGGCATTCGGAAAAGAAAAAAAAATTCGGCAAGCTAACAAACCCGCACTACCCATCATATTCCTTGCTTGTGTCTCCTGAATTCAACCTGGCACTTCTTACTCGCAAAAGGCCCCTCCCTCATTTGAGTTAACAGCCTCAAGGAAGCCTCCATCTGTTGGCGCCAGCCACAGTCTTGCCCGCAAGCGTGTGCCTAACTGTTCCAAGTAAATGCCACACGGACTGGTGACTGCTCGCAATAAAGTTTTTCGTGTTGCTTTGGACAGGGTTAGGCTTGCTCTCTCTTTTTCTTTCTTTTCTTTTAAGATCATCTTTTGCAAGGAGAGACACTGGAAAAAAATGACCACCATGTTTATTATTATTTTTTCTATTTGCTTACTGCTAGTGAAAATATTTGCACTGAATTAACAGGTTTCTCCACTCCAGACTGAAAATGCCTTTTTTGTGACCCTGAAATGAAACCCATACTTTAGTTTTCCTGTCTTCACAGTTAATTAAAAACAAACAAACAAAGATTGCGATACTACAAATTCAGAATCATAACAAACACACTGGAAACACAGAAAGAAAAGGATGCGAGAGAGCAAGAGGAAACAAGACTGTGGCCAAAACACAAATATCGTGACTAACCAAAAAGTGGTAAAGTTGAAGAAACCATGAATATACATTTCTGCTTTATAAAAGAGATTTAATACCAACATACTGCAGGTTTTTTTCCTTACCGCATTTGACTTAAGGTAGTGGCAGAGTCCTACCAGAGCGTTCATGAGACCTTTTGTTAAGAAAAATAAGAATTTTTCTGGAAGGATATTAATAGTTTTTTTACACTGCCCACTGTTTAGAAGAACTCTCGATGTCTGCGTTTCTAGAAGCAATGGCCAACACCAACCTAATTGCTCTCCCTTTAAGAAACATGTACGTTTAAATGGCTAGAAACCCAAACTAAAGAGAAGGAGACAATGGTGACCGAGCATGTACAACAATTCAATTAAGTGCAAAATAAAGCCAACTATCTCATTTGTCAAGTGAGCTGCTTAATTGTGGCTACTTGCATCGCTGCTCACAAATACTATTATTTTACAGTGCTTCAGAGCACTGAACACTGACTGTAGAATTTTTTAGCTTGATTAATAGTGCAGTATTGGTCAATAACTCAATAGCTTACGGTTTTAATTACTTACATTTGAAAATCTAACTGCTCTCCAGCAAGTTTGAAAGACATACACAAAAGTTGTGGAAAGGTTACTTAACCTGGATGATGTGGCCTTCTCAAAATTTTTACATAAACACATGCAAAATAATATTTTACATAAACAACAACTACTGAATATCTGTTTCCATTATTAGAAGACAAGAAGTAACATGTTTTTCAACCTCCTCCTTTCTTCAAGCATGTGCTTAGTTTACACAGGAAATATTTATCAAACTTGACATGAAAATTCAAGAGCTGGTAAAACAAAAATGACTTGTGATCGCAGACTTGAAAAATTGTTTGGTTATTTTCCAATTAAACACTTTTAAGCAAAAAGAACATATTAAGATATTCTGTATCCAAGAAACATTGATTTTTTAATAGTGAAAGGGACCATTAACATCTATTAGCCTCTGGTTATCTATTTTTAACAGCTACCACAATAAACGATACAACACTACATAAAAACAATTAATCTTTTATTTTTTTAACAGTCAATGTGATTAATTTCATGCTGTGAAAATTCACACCATTGTTTGTATGTAGATAGTCAAAATTCCAAACCAGTGATAACTGGGCGTTCAGATGCCAAATAAAATGTTTCTACCCCCTCCACTGGCTTGAAACGGACCTGTTTACAAAGCATAGTCACATATGCAACCAAAATGCATTTCACTGGCTGATGCACAAGACAAAGAGCTTTGTAAAAAAAAATAAAATTAAATTAAAAAAAAATCACCTATTATTAGCTTGCTTAAAATGTATTTTTTCCATTCATAAACATCTTGGCAGAAGAGCTATTAAAGAATGGTTATGACCCCCAGCCCCTGTTAGGGATGCATTGCTACAGTTTATACACAGGTGATTCTGATTAATTCCAAAATGGGCAGAGTACGTAATTTTTTCCAAGCTAGATAAATGACACAAATTACGCAAAGGTCATTTTAAAGGGAAAAACAATATATGCATTCAGGCACTATAACAATTTATAAACACTGCATCTAATTTGCGCTGTGGGCTGCTTCAAATACTCAGGACTGCGTGAACATTTGGACACGACAAAATTTTTCTATAGACAAAAAAAGGCATTCAGTAAGTTGAAAAGTTATCATTTTGTTTTCCGGTAACCATTTCACTGCGCTCAGAAGTTTCTCTTGGCAGAAAATAAAAGCAGTATGTTCCTTCTAAAAAAAAATAAAATAAAATAAAAAAAGAGAAAGCGGTGCCGGAGGCCTGCCCTTCATGGACCGTATTTGCAAAGAGGTGTAGCTAGGCTGAACGCGGCCCCAGCCCAAGAAAGCGCGCTGTCCCCTGAGTAACTGAGAACACATCGTCGCACCGTGAGCTCCACGATATCCGCGTGAATATAAGCTCAGGTGTAGGTCGGTGCTCCAGAAAATACATGTTCAGCCAAAACGAATGTCGATTACTTCATAGGTGAAAGCCTACATACCTATGTTATTCCTTTGCACAAGTACACGCAGATTTGCAAGCATAAATGCAATCGTTTTAAGGAAACAGGTGCACCAGGGCTTGAAAGTACACACCGACTATCTGAAGAAATATGTCTTTCTATGGAAATCTGTTCTCTGCACCTGCATGCACCAGAAATAGCATAGCTTTGAATCGCTACTTCTTAGCATTTTCCATGAAGGATCTCGCAGTGCCTTCCAGTTGTTAATTCAGCCTGATCAAACTTCCTCTGAGACAGTTATTTTATTTTTTAAAGGAAGTTACATTTGAGGACAGCTAAAGTGATGAGCATACAGTGATAAGCTGACAGCCATTAGAAGCAGTTCCAGTGCTTTTCATTAAACACTTAGCTACATATTTTCCTGGTTCTCTGTCTTCCAGTCCAAGCTTAAAGGAAGGACAGCTACTTAGCTAGAAGCAAATTCTAATGTTAGAAAAATTACTGTGCTGGCCCTATGCACCATCAGTCAATTATGTAGCTTTCTTAACTCCCACAGACGGGCTTTCAGCATTAGTTCACCAGCGTGCAGCGTCCATCAGCTTTTTCTAGAGACCCTGACCCTACAGTTCCTGGCTGCATGAATGCCGCTATAGGAACACAGGCTATTTAAAGGGAAATTCAGAAAAAAGTCCATGTAACACAATAGTTTTAGGGTTTTGTGATTATTTAGAGTTTTACATTTTGCAAGTTCCTTGAGTTGCATTTCCCAGGTCTCAGAAACTAATCAAGAATATTTTTGCCTCCCCAATTTAGATAATCTCTTGAATGACTTTGTTGTTTGGTGATGCCTTTCCCAATTATATAATTTTCCCACATTCGTAGCAGATTTCTTCTGGGTGAAATCACATCATGTAGATCACCAGTAAAAAGCCCGTGTTTCCCTACAGGGCTTAACTGAGTATCGCCGAGACCCGTGCTTTCTGCAGCAGGTAGGTGACGTGTTGGGAGATAACAGATAAACCCATTCCTGTGCAGCTGGAAAAACTGCTGACAGACAACTGTACATTTGGATTGACTCTTTTCAGGTTTTCATTTGGCAAAAGAGATGTAGCCCTTTGCCTATTTATCTTGCACTATTCCTCTGCTGGAACAATGTACTTTCCAACCCAACATCCTAAGTAAATCCAGCCAATGTACAATATTGCCTACTTCATAAGTTGGGAAGAATGCTTGAGGTGAGCTGCATCATTGCGGTCCTGAAAAATCTGGGCATTATATTCCGTTGAATTTTCAAATTCTGCGTTTTACGGTGAGCTGGTTTTGCAGCAAGGCCTCTTCAGAAATGCCAGTCGCTATCTTCAGGGGTCAGGTGGCATCCCAGGGCAATCTTTAGGAGATGAGTGGCTCGTACCTGTAACTCTACCATTGAAACACTGTCAAATCAGGGAGACAAAATGGCACATTGTCCTCTCTTTTTTTTTCTCCCTCAGAAAAAGCTAGAAAAGCACCAGCTGAAAGAGGAAAAGACTGACATGCGGTTGGAAGTGCTTTTCCCACTGTTGAGGGCTAACGAGAAGAAGCCAAACAATCTGGTCGACCTCGAACCATCAGGGTGAGCCATGGCCAAGAACAGAGCAGGCCACTGCTCCCCAGGCAGGTTTCACGGCGTCACGGGGGGCAGCTGCCATGCCACAGCTGCTGGAAGAGATGAAAGAGGGGCATGTCGGAAAGTTGCCACCATCAGCTTTCAGGGCCAGGTCTTCGTGATTCTCTGTACAGCACACTTATCAGTGGTTTAGGAGACAGCCGAAGTCAGGGGGAGCTAGGTCCTCGTTTTCCTAACAGAAAGGTTATGGCATTTTGCGAGGTGGGACACGGTCCTGTGCACAAGTCATCTTTCTATGGCGAAGGAGAAAGGCAGTGATACAACCTGCAGGGAAAGCAGCTGTGGTACATGCCAGTAGCCTTTCTTGGTAGCCCCCAGTGACTGCCTCAGAAAGGCACTCTGGCTGGCCTAGGCCCTGTTGAGGGAGTGCAAGGGTGAAGACGATGTCTCCACGGATGCCTTAGCCGAGAAAAGACCAATGAAACACTCTGCCACATTAAGAGCCTGAACTTGCTAACCACAAGCGTGTACCAAGGGCTTTCTGCATGTGCTTTGGTCTCCTTTGAGCAAGCTGAGCTAAAAGGCCAGAGAGCAAGGTGACACCGAAGGACATTGCTAGCTGGCGCACCGAGTGTCCCTAAGCATCAGCGTGACCACTCCGGAGCCAGCTCCGTGGCCCTCCTGCTGCAGCCATCCACCGATGCAACTCGCCAGCAAGAGCAACCCTGAGCACCGCGCGCACCGAGTCTCCGCGCGGATGGGAGAGCCGAGCCCGCGGGCAGCCTGGGGGCTTTCTCCCAGATGCTCATGGGGGACCCAGTAAGCCCAGCAATGCGGCTCGCGGAAGCGCCGCGGAGCTCTGGAAGCCGCAGGGCAGCCGCGTGCCAGCCTGCGCCCCCGGCCGCGTTACTCGCCACGGGTGCCGGGAGTCTGCACACCTTTACGAAAAGATGATGCAAGAACAACCATTAAATTCAGCAGAATTTACTTTAATTGAGCAATACTCCACAGCCACTCTTTGAACAGAGATAGACAACTGTTGTTCACAACATTTACTTTTTGTTTCTCTGTCATGGGAGATGTTTAAATTAATTAACGGGCTTGGGCAGGGCACCAAGGTCAGAGACAGGGAACCTATAAAGAAAAAGATAAACACAAAATGGGCCAAGCCATGACCTTAGAGAAAAGGATCTATTAAACTGACAACTTCAACCTTAAAGCTCCTGTTTTGAAAAAAGCCTACACATTTAGTGTTGAAGTGCAGTAGCAAAGCATGAGTACAATGTCATCTTTCAAAGAAAGAAGGAATACGCGGGCCAGATAACAGCCACAATCCACATCCACGATGACACCCATCCAGAGGGCCTTCCCTCCAATTATCAGCTTAAATACAGGACAATTGATGAGAATAAATATCACACAGACGTACACATTGTTTACGAAAACGTGCCACAGGCAGCCCCGGGAACTGCAGGCATTTGCCTTCCCTTAACACCAGTACATACTGAACAGGACGATCAAAGCGAGAAAGAAGAAAGATGTCATTAAAAAATGGGGTCATTATTGGAAAAACAGTTGCTATCAAATTAGAAAAAAACAAAAAAACAAAAATATTTTTTAAAATATTCTTCTCAAAATGATTCACTGTGATCAAAGACTTTTGCTTACCCCTTTCTGGAGCCCCCCAAATAGGACTGTTGGGAATTTCTGTAGTAGAAAAAAAATAAATTAAAAAAAAAGAAAAGAAAAACACAGAAGAGAAAATGTATTTCTGACTCCTGCTTCAAGGAATAGTTGCTCAAATTGCCTCTGCCTGGGCAAGGCTTAAAAAAAACTCCCAAAGGCTCAGAAAGTCCCAGGGTTCAAATCTAGGAAGATTTGACTCTTCACCCCCCATCCAGCCCCATCTACCATTAGCTTCCAAGAGAAACTCTACAAAATTTAACAGGCCAAACCCCCCCACCAAAAAAAACCCCAAAAACCACACCTCAGTGGAAACAGAGAATTAAATTGCAACTAAACTAGTAAATTAGTTAAAGATAATTTTAACTTAAATTAAAATTTTCATCTCAGTATAAATCAATAAATGCAGCAGATGATCTTGAAAATTCTCCCTATTTTGGGTTCATCATTTTTAGTACTTTTTTTTTTAAGCCATCTGCCTTTTAAATGAGACATTTTCTTTCTAACTGCCCATCTGAAAGAAGTATATTCTGGGCTTTTTTATGTCTGTCCACCCTTGTGCTCTCATGCAGATGTTTTCTGGATCAGAGGGGCTTTAAAGTAATTCCCCCCTCTCCACCCCCCAAGCAGTTTGCTTCTCTCCAATTTCAATCCACGCAGGGGGCTCCTGACCAGATTCAAAGATGTGCTCCCTGTACCTCATGCTGTAGGTAATCAGCATCGCTGAAAAGCAAGCGCAAAGCCAGGAGAGCGCCCAGAGCCGCTTCCCGGCGACGGCAGCTGCTGCCGCCGCCGTCACACCCGCGGTGCCACGGCTGGCGCGCTCGCGAAGCGCTGACAACAACCGGGGAGCTGCTGACGGGCTGCAGCGGGGCTGCACACACGGGCAAGGAAATCCAGCCCCCAGAGTTGCGTCCCGTACTTCAGGCAGGCAGGCAGGCAGTCTCCCACAAATTATGCCCTACTTGCTTGGCTCCAGGAAATTTTTGTACCAAGCTAAGAATTCTTCACGTGGGGAAATGAGGCATACTGAAGAAATCAAAGACAGCTCTTTTCCCAGCCACTGTATCACCAAATAGCGCATCTGCTGGTACCTGCTAAAGGACAAAAAGCTGGCCATGGCCTAAGCACAACCTGTAATGACTTCTAACTGGGTATACGAGAGCCCAGGTCCTAGGAGAGTTACGGTCTACAGCAACCATTACTGTGATAGCTCCAAACGCTGAAGGTGCACTGAAGGTTAACGGGATTCATGTGAGTGAAGCCCCACACAGTGCCCTAAAGAAGAGCTAGAGGGACATTTTTTCACAACAGTTTTGTTCATGGCACTTCTCTCAGGAACAAAGAGGGCATTAGAAAACGGGCCTCCACAGGGAGTCTATACAATTTATTTAATGCAAAGCCATTTTTCAGTATAGAGGGAGCACAGGTAGCACAAAACAGAGCACACCAGCATCTAATATTTATGTAATAGATTGATCCTAAGTGTACCTTGCATCTGCTTAGTTGGGTTTTAGACACTCTGTGTGACACAAGAGAAAAAGGTGTTTAAGAAGGGGATTCACAAAATCCTGCAAGCCAAAGAAGAAATCAGCTAAATTTGCCAGTATCAATATTGAGATAGAGGCGTTACCTAGTATGCTTCAAGTCTTCCTGAATGCTATTCTGGGATTCAGCACCTGCAACTCCATCTTCACTTACCAGATAACCACCCACACCTCAACCCTCCCCAAATCTGCTGAGTCCTTTCTCTAACCATCTTTTCCTCTCTTCACCCCGGGAGACAGAAGTAACCAACTCTCTCCTCCCCTTGAGCCTATACTATAACCTATGCTATAGGTTATTCTGAGGTTAAGCTGCTCTGAACTCTCTGGGTGAAGCTGTTCTGCATTGCATGGAAAAATTAAATATTCTTTGAAGAGAGAGAGAAAAAAAATAAGACGTCATGAATCAGTAAACCACCAATGAGGGCATTCACCTCGGAGGGGAAAGACCTAGACACCAGTCTGTGCTTCAGGGAACATTTAATACAAAATACTTAGAAGACAATAAAATAGAAAAGCAAAGCTCTCATCTCTAAGATGACAGCCTCAGTTGTAGGACAGACAGCCTCATTTCCTCTCTCTGCCAAAATGAATATTTAACTACCCCTGCGAGCGTGGGACGGCCCCATGGGGAGAAACGCCTCTTGCACTAAGGGGCAGCTGCAGCTTGGTTCTATTAAAAGGGGAGACACAGGTTCACGTGAAGGAAAGAATGAAATGTAGCCCTCGCACCTGGTCGGGTGAACCAGTGAAAAAAGGTATGGCAGTAGGAGCTTCTTCACATCCCCCTTCTTTACCTTCTGGTGCAGTAGTTTATGCTCTAAGTGTTCAGGAGGCTTTAATAACGGAGACAAAAGAGCCCAGGCAACTCGGGAGAGTGGGCCTTTTCAGACCTACACTCTACGCTTAAATTGGCAGTTGTGTCCTGTAGGTTTCCTTAGTGTGGCCTTACTTTGCTAAGGCCAGCGTAAAAATCAGAAAACACTGAAAGAACGTGAAAGGCTTTTGTTGCATTCGAAATATTATCAGCTCTTTAAATTCCATGTAGATTTGCACTGAATTTAGCTTGCCCAAGGATCCTTGCAATTTCATGCAGGAAAACTGGATTTATGCTCCGATATCTCCGCACCCACAGGATCACACGGGCACAGGTGTACACACAGACCTACGCACACGCACAGAGACATGGACACTCGTGCATACGCATACACAGAGTCACTGTTGACTATTTTCTGTAGCATTTTGGTTACACGTAATTCACATCCATATGCTGCTTTTACAATGGCTTTCTGGGGACTCAGCTGTTCTGCCGAAACCTTCTTCATAGCTGAAGAAGAGACAAAATGCGGGCAGCCTTTTTATTGAATTAATTTGATTTTTGTCTTTTGTCCTGCCAGCTATCAAAATTGTCAAATAAACCAGCTTTGATTCATAAATAATGGTTCCATTATATTTACTGTGCCACCGGTCAGAGTACCTGAAATTTTAATTCACTTGTTCAGCTAAATTTCATCCTCAGTTCATGGCCATAAAATTCTGTATTGACAAACTTTCAAACCAACTTTGACTCTGAGGTATCTAGTCAACATTTTTCTTCTGTGTGGATATTAGTTTATTGAATAAGTGGCATCTGTTTTCCTCCACATCACTAGTGGAGTAGGTATTTCCTTTTGACAGCTTTGCACGATTTATGGGTTTGCATGCTCTGAAGAAAAATAGTACTAAGCAAAAAATTCCAATTCATTACCTCTTAGTACTTAATTAAGTTCATACACATTGCACACTATAGGTGAACCCTGAAATGACTATGACAGCCACTGAGCAGCAAGTTAGATTATCTTTGGAAGACAGAGAGACTTTTAATTATCTTGACCTCATTTTTCCATCTATGATATTCATAAATTTTCCTTCTATTTTATTCTCTCCAACAGATGTACCAAACCATTCTGAAAACAAGATTATATCCTTAGCTATTTCCTTTTATCTGTACATTTAGGCACCAAATGCTTTTACAAACAGTGAAGTCAAGCAATGGCTTTTATCGGCTTACTTCACACTGCTGCAGATGAATTATGTCATAGAGACTCCTCCTAATAATGATTTGGTTTTGGAAATGATAACAGCCTGATAAAAGGAGAAAGCAGTGGATCTGGCTATCAGTAGATACAGAAATAAAGAGAGCCTGGGTTTTACCTGTCAGGGTTCTGCGTACACACATGCATCTGTAAGAGGATCCGCTGGGTGAAAGTCTTAAAGCATTGCCCACATTTCCAAAGATGCCAGTCACTGAACTCAGAATTTAGTTGGCTCGTTGAAGTTGGGCTTGCAAGAACTCGTTGGTTTTTGACACTGATCTGGTTAAATCCTGACTCGATGGACCCAGACTTATCCAGGAGAGAAAAATTTCTGCTACACGGAGTCTGTGGAAATACTATGGATCGCTGTGGAGTGGCAGGGGACAGTTTGCTACTTTTATTAAATGGCTGTAGGGTGTCTTGTCTGGACATGGCCTCCATTACAGTCGAAGGGACATTCACTGGGAGAAAACAAAAAAAGTAAATAAGATCCTTTTTATGCCTTTTGAAAACTAATACAGTCTTGGGAGACACTAAAAAAATATCAATATCCATTTTCTTGTTACTAGAATCAAACATTTTATTTTAACAATGCACAGAAAAAGGGCTTGAATGAGACAGTGATCTGAATGGATGGTGGTGATTCAGTGACCCTGAAACGAAAACTCATACAAAGGGGTGTCTGAGAGTTTGCAAGGACTCAGAGAAGCCTGACTGTGATATACATTTATTATACAACAGGACTGTCATCTGAAAGAAAATGCTGCAGCACTCATGATATGCTGACTTTACATGTTGCACTCAGCATGTGCGATTGCTGTATCACAGAAAAACATGAATTTTGAGAGCATGGGGGGAAAAAATCCTGTGCTCAGACACTCCTTGTGCTTGAATACCTACTGCAGCGGCAGTTACCTCATCCTGTCAAAAGGCAGCCACTAAGGATATTACTATTATGTCTCACACACAGTCACCCAGCCAGTACAACACAAAGCCAGGGACTTCACTGTGACTTGTATGGTTAAGGCTAGGGGAAGTCAGATCACCACAAAATATAGGCAGAGATATCTTTGTGCCTCAACTTCCCACCTACAAAATAGGAAGGAGAACAGTTTCTAGTTGCATGGAGGTCTTGTGATCATCAGTTAACTATAGCTTATGAGGCACTTACATATTTCGGCAACGAATGCAACACCCTGTTCTCAGACAGAAACGACTCAGTGCTGCGTTTGGATGTTGCGTGATAAGGAAAGGCAGGAGGTCAAACATATAGAAGAAAGTCGAACAGCTGCCTCATTCCTTGAGTGCCATCTAGACCATGCAGTGAACAAAGCAAGGGTCCCATGGGAAAAAAGGCATGGACTCAGGTCCTGAAAGACTGTATCACGGTGCAAAAGAAGCAGAATTTAGGCCACCTGCACCAAGTACAACCTTATGCTTTCTAATTTTGGCATGTTCAACTTCATGACATAATATTTTAATGTAGATTTTTACATTAAATATGTTTATGTGCATATGTCTGTCTATGTATGTTCACACACATTTAACTACGGTCATAGAGTGTGTGTGTATGTATATATCCATATACAGGTACAAATTACCTACTTAAACAGCTGATTTGAAACTGCCATTGTGTCTAGGTAAGTGATTATGATAGATTTCTAAAAGTGAATAAGGGAATACATGATACGACATGATTTAATATAAAATTAAAAATGTATGATAAACTCATGTTCTGGTAATACCTTGAATAATATGAGTTTACTTCACAAATTTTTGTTTTAATGTTTCCTCCATCAGAACAACTCTAATATTATAATATTATAAGCCATTTCATTTTTGTAGGTTTAGGTCTTTCCTACGGTGCTCTTCTCTGGAGTATCTGAGAACCTACAATTACATGCATGAGGCTGTCTATCACAGGTTTCCAGACATATAATACATATTTCATGTCTCTACAAATGTTCAGCACAAGGGGTGATTTCTGCACTTTGATTTTTCCCCCACCATCCTGACACACGAATTAGATCACTTTTTTTTTTAATCGTATTCAGGGTGTTGAAGACCTAAAGAACATAGGCAGAGTTTGCGCTGGCTGAAAATACCCCTCTGCAGAAGATGAGCAGAAGGGCTACCCTGAGGGTTTAAGAGGCACTTAAGTCATGTACCAGCTTGGGGCTGGCTCTATGCTCAGAGATGAATTTCATCTACTCTGTCAGTCTCTCTGTGGGTGAAACTCCGGTTTCTGCCACAGCAAAATAGCAGGTGACATTATTTAGAGATTTTAACTACAATGCACTGCTTTTTAAGTAAAGATTTTGTAAGCTACAGCTCATGAAAGTAAAAATAATATTTCTCTATTGTGCACTGCAGAGCATGAGTTTCATCACCAAACATTACTGCCAGTAACTTAATTTCTTTTAAACTCTTCTCAAGCCCAAAGGATTTGAAAACTCAAGATGAAAAAGGGTGTTTATTTTTGACAGTTTAATCCCCAGGATCTTACTGTTTTATTGCTGTACAGTTCAGTATTTAAGTTACTGTGATACACAAGTTCATCTCAGTATAGCTGTTCAAATATACAAGTACTTGACTGAAAAAATATATCTCATATATAACTGATTATGCATGGGCAGCCACAGAGGGACTTTAGACCAAAGTCAATCAAGCATCTATTATTGGTTTCTTCCACCACGTAGGCACACATAGCCGTCAAAATGGAGAAGACGTCTTTGAGACAAGCTCTAATCGAGCTCCACACGCAAACAGGGAAACTGAAGGGCGTGCTTGGCTCTCCTACTCCCATTACAGGCAGCGGTATCCAGTGCTTGGTTGCACCAGGTCTGTGTTATATGTTTAATTTTGTGGTTACTGCTAGTAAAATAAAAATAAAATATTGGGTGGGACAGAAGGATGGATGGAAATGAGGATGGCCATGATGGAATGGAGGCTCATTGTTATTTCAGGCTACTTATACTTAGTCTGTATTTACAGGAGCTGGCTTTTGCCTTTTAACCACAAGGACCTCATCCCCACAATCAGTCAAAGCTTTTCTCAACATACTCGGTGGTAACAGAATGAAGAATCGCTAACAGAGGCCTCATGGATCTGCAGTACATTACTGTTTTGGCTAGACAGTCTCCTGTGATAGGTCTGATAACAATAGAGAGGGCCAAGCAAACAAATTAAAAATAAAATAATAACTAATCACTTCTAAGGAAGAACGATTGCACATGCTACCAAGCTATGTGGGGCTGCTCTGGTGGGAAATCTGCTATGTAGTTGCAGAGTCCTGCACATTTTCAAACACCTGAGTTTATTTAGGTAATCATATCCTGATGTTACATGGCTTAAGTATATCAGCTTCAGGGTTTTATTTTGTATACGTCAAGCTTACCTTAAATATATATCCACATTCACTTAGTATGTCTTAGAAAACTCGAGGAATACAACTGATTAGCTGTAAAACAGGAATTATGGCTACGCAGGTAGAAATACAATGAAGAACTTACAGTTTTCATCCTGGGCAATGCACTGCAGAGGGATTCCAAAGAAAGATGTGTAGCTGTCATTGTACCACACCAACAGCTCAGTGCCCCTGGGAATATCTATACAAGCCCGATAGAATATGTTCGACCTAATGAAAACAAAAAGAAAGCAAGCCTAGTTTAGGAATAGACCACACTCCTCCTGGCATACACTCTTCTGGTAGAAATCCCCTGTTTTGGAAGCATTTCTGCAGATAGCCAAGACGATGTCTTACCGATTATTTTAAAACTGAATCCATAATCAGTGAGGGACTACAGTTACTACCTGTAGCACAGAGTAACAAAGAGCTTACGGGTACTCTGAAATGAAAATATTTTAAACACAAGATTTTACAAACATCAAGATGCTATAAAAAACTGGTATTTTCTTGCAATGTGCCTTTTGAAGGGATTTTAGAAAGGCTACATTTTGCTCATTCTGTACAGGCATCAGAGTGCTATATTGGTGCACACAGGTCAGGAGGGGAAGCCATGAAACAGCTTTGCATTTGTCTTTGCATTTGTTACCTAGGCTGAAGTCACCACACAAGGGTAAATAGGCGACAATTCTTTGCATTCAAGTAAGTGCTTTTAGCAACAGTGGCTGAGAATTTCTTCCGTACATATGTCCTTTCAATACAGTGATATACCACCAAAAAGAGAGATCTTGGCTTAGTGAGTAAGATAGACTTTGGCCTGGTAAAAATCAAGAAAAGGAGGTTAATCTGAACATGCACTCACAAAAACCTTCCCCTGCATGGAACATGAGGATAACACTGACGAGCCTTCAGAAAGTATGAATTCCTGTTACCAGAAATGTGGTATCTTCCAGCTATCTGCCTTACCCTGAGGGAAAAGACTCTGGATATTCCAAAACCATGGAACTGGCAGTTGCGGGAAAAAAAGAAAAAGCCTAGCGTTTTGTAGGGTAAAAAGTAGAGGCTCATCCTGATCTCGCGCTGATGTAAATAGCTTCAGGGCAATACGTCCACAGTTAACAGATTTACACAGGGACAATAATGGAGAAAGATCAGAATCAGGCACCTAGGAGACGAAATAAAACTGTTATCAGTTTGCAGTGGCTTTTCCCTTTAGGCTTTGCACAGAACAGTAAAACACCCTTATGTGAGATGGATAGAAATTCAATATATACAAGAAGAGCACTCCACTCTGGCTGAAGGATTACATACCAAAATGATACAGTCAAAGTACCAAGAAATGACCATTTTTTATAACAGCTTATGTAAGGCAAAAAAAAAAATGTTAGGCCTCAGCCGGTTTTCCCCATGAAGAATTGCTACAAACGTTAGCCTGAAGTTCAAGATAAAAGTGTTTAGGGTTGGTAGGCCTTAAATTTAGACTTTCTGTAAAGAATTGGCTGTAGCAATGCAATTTGTTCCTTGTATAACACTGCAGACATAAGGAGAATCCTTTACCACATTTTTCATGGCAGTGAGATATGCACTTGTCAACATATTTTGTCACCGCAAAGTGGCTCTTGGCAACAGGATCATAAAGATCAATAAAAAAGTGCAGATTCTCAATATTTTACAAGCAGCTGCAAAAATTTCATTTATCTTGTTATTTTCCTCGCTTACTGCCACCCTGTCTCAGGAGGGCACTGCTAGCTAAGCAGAATGGCTTTCCGACCGCCCTGGGAATATGTGACAAAAACTCTCCCCTTTGTGTCTCCTTCTCTTCTTCATTCTCGCTCTGTCCTTCCTCCTCCTTCCCTCTTCCTCTCTCGCCCTTTCTTACCAGGGCTGTGCATTTCGTTAGTCCTCGCCACCGCTACATAAAAATCAAAACCAGGGCCGTGCTATAAATTACCGGCATCCCCTAACTTGAGAAAAATTGAGTCCACTTTGTACTTCACCCTTGTAACATTTTGTCTCTCAGTTTGGCTTCCCCTAACATAAACACAGCAGCCCAGCAAATGAATGTGCTAAAACCAAATGACACACTCTGCCGCTGAAAGAGCAGGACTGTTTTGGAGCAATGGGTGGTCTGTGAGGCTTGGAGTAGGCCGGAAAAAAAATGTGTAAGCGTACACCGTTCCTTACAAGCGTACAGAGCTTCCAAAACTCGCAGAAATCTCTGCATGCTGAAGTACATCAAAGGGATTTTTCCCTTTTCGGATAATATTTCCTTTGCTGACATGTATTTAGTATTGTGGTTGGATGACTCATAAAGATAGCTTCACGGCGTCCCAACGCAGTTGAAGCAGAACACATGCCAACAAACATTATTGTCAGCCTCAAAATAAAAACAAAACGTTCAGCTAAGGGTCAATCAATCAAGAGCGCTTTGAAGAAAATTCCATTTAGATATTACAAATCATAACAGAATGAATTTAAACCAGCTGACTTTCTGTGAGGAGGACGTCCATGTACAATAAAAATTAGGCCGGTTTTTCAGTGTCCAACTTTTCTATTTTCTTACACTTGGACGCAGTCACTGGTGATGGATGCCAGTTTTTTAAATTGTGTTTTTGTAGCTCATTTTATAAAGATCTGAAGTAATCGAAAACAGATCAACAGAGGGAACTCGAAGTAAAAACTTCATCATGAAAGGAGAGTTGTAAAATCCACTTAATATTGACAGATGTGTAATGACTTTCTCATGCTCACGTTTCATTTAGGTTTGTCATTCATATATATGCATGCATACACATATATATATCTCGATAAATGCATGCACACACACACACGACAACACTGAGAAATAGTTCACAAGATACCTACAAAAATACTCTCTCATCACAGCGATCTTTATTCATTATCCACTGGGTTTGTTTAAAATCTGACAGCATTTTAGCTCTGAATATCAAGTGTTTTAGGGTGCAATAAAAGATGTGTAATGTATGAAGAGAATTGTTATTTTTTCAATTGTGGCGTTGTTTAGTCAACTGGCCATAGCATAAAAAAAGCTAAAAACCCAGCTGAACAATTTTGCCATTGTTAAATTGGAACCCTATGGGAGAGTCAAACTTTACATATATTTCATTTTAGCTTGCGTTTGTATGTTTTATTTTTAAAGATGCTCCAAATAAGTTTAATATTCTTCCTAAAGAAAAGAAACTCCCCTCTCTAAAACAGCTAGCCAAAAATCAAGACTGCTCGCTGTGACTGCCAAACACAGGGCATTCTTTGATGTACTTCCTATCATGTTTAATAAGGCCAAGCAGTTGCTTCTGATTCTGAGGCAAAAGGTTTGTTTAGAGCTGAGATCATGTATTTATACGATGCGTTGTCTAGGTTTTCTGGATCTGTTTGTGAGTAGAAAGTAAAACGCAGTGTAATTTCTTTGCACTTTTTTCACTTTCGGAGCTCCTCTAGCTAGTGACGCCGCAGGCAGTGGCGCAAAGCTCACTCCGCTAGCAGGGGCGCTCCGCGTGCAGCGGCCAGGTGCACACGTGTCCCGCGACTCTCGCAAGCGGTTTTGCATTCAAAACGCCGCTGCTTTCGTTTCAAGCGAGGCTCTCTCCTTTGCGCCTTCCTCCAGCACGCGCGTCTCCAGCAGAGCGGAAGACGGCGAGTGCTGGCCTCCTTCGGATCGGGCTGTTTAAAAATGCGCAGGGTGCTGGGTGCAGCGTGACGTGCACGCGCGGGGCGCAGAGCTGTACGCGCTCCCACGAGCACCGGCTCGAACGCGCTTGCTACGACGGCCTCAGCTCCGGGCAACCCAAGTTAAACCCATCTTAACTACGCACTCCAGCACTTGTGTTACCCGAGTGGACGCGTTCCCTAAAGCCCTACTACTGTCTCTGCGTTCAAAGGCGACAGCACTGCTGACGGTCACAGTCCGACTTTTCACTAAAAGCATTTTCTTTTTCTTGCGCTGAGTAAATTGAAACATACTTTACCTGTACTGAACTACCGTTAAGTTCTGCTCCCCACAGTGCCTTGCACATCGGATGTACCTCATCCAGCTCGACTTGCTGGGTTCTCCACCATCGATAAAGTGCTGCAGTGTCCCATCTTGGTCATATATCTGGGGAAGAGGGCACAAGGTCAAGTAGTTAGAACAAATCATCAGCAATCATTTTCGCCGCTTTGCTGGTGTCTCTCTGTGCCTTTTCCAGGAATTTATTGCCATGAGATCTGCCATTGCGTACTGATGCTCTTACAAATCTAAATGGAACAACAGCGAAGTATTTTGGGGGATGCAAGTTTATCGTGTTTCTCTTATCAAGCCAATCTTTTTTATATTAAACATATTTGTGGCGTCTCAAAGATGTGATCATGTTTCCCAAAGAATATTTAACCTATTTTGACAGGCTGGCCTTAAATAATGAACTGCCAGATAAACAAGAAAATCTGGATGTAAAGCCTGCATTGAAACAGCCCGAACATCTGAGCTAGGGGCAGGAATAATCCCTAAACGAGTATCCCTCTTTCACATCTCAGCCGCAGCAAGAGCTTGTACGTCGGCGGTCTCATACGGCGCATACTAAGCATTAGAGATTCATAGCTGTAGGATTCTTAGTACCAAAACAAATGGGACTGGAAGGAAAAAGAGCAGTTCAAGACTCCTTTAGAAGCTCCCTTGAGAAGTATAATTTTCTGAAGTAGTGAATGAGAAATCAGTCCCGAGAGAATCATAGTTTTCTTAAATATGACATCCCTGCTAAAGACATGAGAGCCAGCTAGGGTAATTAAAAAGAAAAAATAGTATCGTATCTCTATTCTGCACTGGGCCCGCCCTCTGAAGCCAAAGAATAAAATTGCCCTGGAGGCTCTGAAATGTTCAGTTACATATTTCATGCGCGTCTGCCCTTCTCAGGTCTGACTGCATTAAAAATGGTATCTATGAAGTACTTCTGCTAGTAAAAGCTCATGGTCTCACAGGCTCTTTACCAGTTTTGCAGTTATGTTGTTAAACTTCTGAGCTGTATCTGAACAATTAGGTGCTTATCTAAAGCAAACCTGACCTTCAAGTCTTTTATTGCTTCACAGATCCCTTCTGCTTTAATAATCCTGCCTGAAAATGTTTTCCCTTTTGAAATTGTACGAGCCTAACTTGATCTGCCCTCTTGAAAGTGCTAATTCCATTAACTGAAGAGGAAACGCATTTATTACATTGAACTGAGCAGCTGAAAAACAAGCATATTAACACTTTTGCAATTCTATTTCAATATCAAGAGACTTACCTTAGAACACCATCTCGGAAAATTATGTTCATATATATTCAACATTTCTGAATGTACTGAAAAGGTGTTTCCTACGATGCACACAAAAACATGTGCACGGCTCAGAATCTGCCCCACGAGAGTCTCAAGTTTAGGAGCTGACCTTGCTTTTGCTCTTGACCACGAGGGATTGGGAGTACTCAGGGGCAACAGATGCATAGCTAAGGCAGAAAAGACAGGGAAATGAAATGTCTGAAGAGATCGCTGCCGTCGATTCCTGAGTGCTTGTGACAATCACGGGTGCAACCTTGCCTGATGCTCCTGGGCTGGAGAGGCACCTACCCCAGCACGCCCTGGCAGGTAAAAGGAAGTCGGGGAAAAAAGAAGAGGAATCCTCAGAGGCAAATAAATACCCCAGTACTGAGGGATTGTTTCATTTTTCATATACGGTATCTTGTTGCTAACCAGCAAGGACCTCTTCTTATGTAAATAAGTCAGCGTGTTCTGAATACACGAGCAAAACATGCTAAACTGAACAAAAATCTGTAACGCAAAAGGAATACAGGAAATTAGCCCACAGAAAGGGAGGAAAGGAAAAATTTATGATTAACAGTGTTTGGCTGGGACCGTTTTAGCAAAATGTGTCCAAACAGTTTCAGCACACTGTTTATTATTTATTCATTTATATAGAGCTTACTAACATGACTACATGGCTTAACATGAGGCAAAACCAATTCCCGTAAATGAAGAGCTGATAACTTCCTAATCCCCAAACGCTGTGAAATAGGAAGGAGAAAGAGGAAGGCGACCACCATAAATGGTACTGACAGCCAAATCCCGACACACAAGGACCTATTTAGCACTTTCTGAGTATGAGCAGCCACAAACTGACATGAGAAGTGAAAATCTGCCACGAAAATGCAGAATCTGGGCTCTCTCTAGCTTTGGCCTGGAGTAGGAACGACTGCTCTACCAGCGTCACTGGACCTAGAGCAGGGTTGAGAATATCATTTTGTCTTCTCTTTCTGTTTGGTGTCAGTGGTTTAGCTTGCTGTCAGTCTCCATATTATCCCATACTGTAGCAGCAATTTCTGCAGAAGCGGACAGGAACACCAAGGCAGGGAACAGCTCATAATTCTGCTTTCTGCAACTGGGAGACATTATCACCTTCTCTATCACACTGAATCAATGGCAGCAGCAGTAAGAAAGGGACACAGGATGTTCCACACACTGCTGAGTAGCTCTCCATCTACATATCTTGCAGATCTAAATATTTTCAATTTATTCACTCCTGCAACTACTCTTGCATCGGTGACATTGTGCTGCCTTTCCTAAGAGGATATTACTGGCATTGCACACAAAGCCACAAAGGCAGAGTCCATCCCATGGCACTCTCCGCCCTGCCCTTACAGGAACGCAAACCCAGCAGCAATGAAGCAGAGACCGTAACGTTAGAAGGGAAAGAGCAACACTACCTTGTATCTGATTACTTGTTAAATCACATAACCCCAAGTAAGATCTGGAAAAACCTAACTGATAGGGTTATTATTATTCATATTACCACAGTGCACCAGGTCTTAGTTACTATACATTTGTCTAAATCTGGCAGCCACTATATATTTGCCTAAAGAAACAATCACGAGGGAGCAAACCATGACCTGCCGTAAGAAAGTAAACCTGTAGCACAAGCTGTGAACCCAGACATCATAGCAAACTGCACAGATTCACATATGCACTGACACCTGTATTACACATGTGTATGTACTTAAACACTCACAGGCAAATCACACATGTAGCTGCTATTTAAAAACCTATTGCAGAATTCTGTGATAAACTGAATTTCCTGAAAATCTTTGACTACCTTGTGAAATCCACTACATCCACTTTTAACAAATTGCAGGACCCTCATGACAAAATAAAATATCATTTCCCCAACTCCATATGTAGTATGTATGTATTCTTTGCTGTATCTCACAAGTGTCCTTCATCTAAGTGGTGAAAACAGAATTAGTTACTGTTTCTTTTTACTTTGATTGTATCTGGCTGGGAGTGTCATCTAAGCTGCTTACTGTATCTTTTCCCTCTTCTGACCCCAAATATTTGTTAACTATTGTTTTTGCTGAGTTTTATTTTTTCTTTTCCTTTTTTTTTTTTTTGATTATGCTTTAAATGTTTCCAAGTTTTAAGATTTGCTGTTTGATGACTGTTTCAGCTTTAAGTAGTACACCGGCCTACAGGTGAGAGACCAGAATCTGACAGAAGATGATGGCATTCACCTTCTCGCTAGACATGGCTTTTGTTCCTCCTTAATAATTCCCGTGTGATTAATTGATTTATTAATAGGTTGTGAACTACTATTAGTAGGTTACTGATATTTTACAGGTCAAGAGACTCGGAATGTGAAACACTATTCTTCCACAATTTTCCTCCTTTGATTTCAGAATACAACAGAAACAGCTTCATTTTCCAAGAAAGCCCGTCCAAAGTGTAACCAGCACAACATAATCCAAGTCTTCGCATCTCCATTTTTTGATTCCTCTCCTCACAAACGCCAGCTGATTCAGCATTCGAGACACAGATACAGAGGTGTATGAGGTGTAAGATGGAATTTCTTACCGGGTGCCACTGCCGTTCCTCAGGAAATCGGTGGGAGCTCCAGCTGGGCAGTACGGGAAACACCACTTGGAAGCCAGTGTACTGCGACTGGTCCGGCTCACCTTGCAACGGCACGCACGTATAAACCCGGTGCGAACAACTGGATTTATTATTTATTGGATTGATTATTGATAATTAGTTGGAGGCTGCAGATACTGAAACTTATGATGCTGATGGTAGCAATACATAACGGCAACAATAATAATATCATTTCTAAAGCAGGCAGCATCGCGCATAAGCGATACTCTAAAATCTATGAACAATTATTACTTAATAAAATAAACAGCCCTTGCCAGAACTTCTGTCACACTGGCAACATACCTAGGAAGGACTGTGTAAGATTTAAGTAATATAAAACATAGGGCAGACCATTAAAGAGCCTTCTGAGAACTCTGAATCATTTCAATACTGACACAGTTTTCTTTGCTCTTGCCTGACTTGGATAGATGAGGGGAAAATGTAATTCTCATGCTAAAGATTATCGTGTGAGCTGCTGGCATTGGTGCCACAGGAATTCAGAAAGTTAGAAAGGAGCAAGAACATACTAGCACAGCCACAGAGAAAGCCAAGCTGTGAAGCAATTAAAAACATCTTCACAGAAGAGCCAGGGAGAGGAGAACTGGTTCGTTCATTGGAGCTCTTTCCTCTCTGTCTGTTGTTTTCCTTTGTTCTCTTTCCACGGCCTGGTGAAGGGTTGTGTCTTTTGAAATTCTGCCTGCATTTTATTTTTCCATTTAGTCAAATAAAAAAGGTATTAGTGTACAACTTACTTGACCTCTTGTTTTCCTTGCAGCAGAAGGAAAAAAGTCTTGCCCTCAAAGTGGATTTTTATTTCTAGAGAAAATTTGGACTGTTGCACATTCGTACTATTAAAATCATTTTTACGTTTCAAGACATCAAAAGAGATGTGAAGAAAACCACAACACACGCAAGAACTGTTTCTTACCATTAGTAGGGTATCTTACTTTTTGCTGTTCATTGCTATTCTCAATGACATCACATGAATAAGGTCACGGGGTTTTCAAAAGTACTCAGCATTAGCCGCCTTCTCCCACAAGGATTTTATCCTTAATTTCAATGGGAAGAGTCAGGATAGTACTGAGTACTTTTGGTGATCCTACAAACCTTTCACGAATCATGAGTCACGCAGTTAAAATCCGTGGCTGTACTCTAAACGCCACCGGAAAGATGGAGAAGTAGGTTGTGATTAAACAGACTGACATGTCACATGTGGTAGCATCCACACCAATTACACTCTCTCTGTATCAGTGTACGAACCTACAGGCTGCAGCAACACCGAACACTGTCTGTCTTTGCTGGCCTGGCCATCAAAACTGGGAAAACTTTACCTTGTGCAGCATGGCATTGCAGGGGTGCATAACCGCCCTTTTTTAGGAGGTGCGCAATTCTGGAAGACTGCGTTGGGGGGCTGGATCTCTGCAGCCTGTGCTCTCCATAGCAGAGACAGCGTCCCTGCTCGTGTCCCCTTGCCGGGGCCCGCAGGGCTGCAGGCAACTGCACCCACCAGCGTTCTTGCTGACGCTCTGAGACACGCGCAAGAAAAGGCACAGCAAAACTCAGTGCTTTGACTTGCCTAGGATAGGGGTCGTTGAGCAAAATGCCCACGGGCTCTAGGGTTTATTAAGGCATGTACACATTATTTGTTTGTTAGCGTTTCTAGTCATGTCACACTGAGAGCAAATCAGGCCGTATGCATGACTTGCTAACTTCGCTGCTAGGCTGGATTCAGTGTAGTACATTGGTGCCCTGCTCCCTTGGAAATCAGCACGTTGTCAAAGGATCTCTTATCCGGAAAGTTGGAAAAGTTCATAGGGAGATGCTGCAGGGACTGAAAGAGAAGAGACAACTGACACTATGCCCTGAACAGATTACATTTAAGGAGAACAGTTTAGGCTGAAAATTAAACTACACGTGGGTTCATGTTTAATGCTAACAACTGTTTAAAAAATGAATGCTTTTGGGTTTTAAACATTTTAACTGTTAGGAGCTGGGCATCTGATATAGAGGAGGAGAGCTTTTCTCAGTATGCTTCTTTTCACTGATACCCACTGAATGAGAAACCTGTGTAGAAATAATTATGCATTTAGCCACCACATCTTTCTTCTTTCATTCACTAATTTGGTGACCAAATCAGTCCATTTAGCAAATATTTAGGAATGTCTCCTTCTCCTCCTAGTCTGCCTATGCAAGAGAAGACATGAAACAATGAAAGCCAGAAGCAAACTCCAAAACATGGAAAATTCCCCTAATATAGCTTAACTAAAAAGAAACACTGATGTTGATAGATACTAATAAAGTTATTATATAATCACATCCTTTATAAAGGAATGCTTTGTCAATGGCATACTGTATTTTATATTACCTATACAATAAACAAGCAAATTATTCTTAGCCAGTATAAAGAAATGCCTGTTCATCACATTGTAATAACGCTAACTCCAATGCATAATATTATTATTGAATCTGTAATATTTAACTACAAACATAAAACTGGTATGAAAAAATAGCAGTACACATGTCAACAACATCATTTTACTCTAAGCCGTACCAGTTGGACCAGTTCCCTATTCCTCTATACAGACATTATTTCAGAAAAACATTAGTTGTAAATGCTTCTCATATATCCAACTGTTGCTTGGTAAGATTAATTGGTTTGTTTTTCCTTTTAAAATATGCCTTCAGAGTATTTATGGACAGAAATCAGAATAAAAAATATACACTGATACTGTGGATAATATCTAAGTTTGTTGGCTTATGATGAAATAAGAACAATATATTTGTTTTTATTATTATGTAGACAGTGAAAGCTAGTTACTATAGACTGTATTCATATGTGAAATAAATCCAAGACAATAACTACTTACTTACTTTGAAGTGCTTCAGTTTTGTAAATAATTGGATAATTATTTTGTTTTATTTAGAAAATGTAACAGTTTATTTAAACAACAATTTTTGCTTCTGCAATTTTTCTATTACATGCAAAATGTCATTTTTTTAATATTCTATACCTTAACATAAAGATTTCTAAATGTTTTTGCTACACTGAAACACCCCGAGCTGCTCCATACTAGCAACAGAAGAGCGATTTGAAAGAAGTGAGCTGGGAGGAAACATCAGGAGGCCTGACTGGATAAAGTCACACTGAAATGTCCTCCAGCATTTGTTGGCAATACTCCCCCTCAGATGCAACACCTCTGTGAAAACACACAGAAACCTATCCTGACAGCCAATGATCTTTAACTGCTCACACTATTCAAAGCAATTTTCTACAATTAGCCATATCTGATATGGACTGTACATCTTGCAATATCTGCTTAATGTTTCTTCTCTTTAATCTAGCAGGCATCATCTAGCAAATTTTTAAAAAAGAGAATACTTGCCAACTAATATTAAAAGCTATTTAGATTTAATGTTTCTCAAAGGATTATAGCATATGAAACTATAAACATTGTTTTGAACTGTCTGTGCTAGGTGAAAGGCTTCATGTCTCACTTGGAGCCCGGTCCAGCAAACACTTGCACACATGTTGCAGTCCCATTGATCTCAACGGGACTACTCGTGTGTGAAACCAAGCATCTGTGCGAGGGGTAGGAGGACCGGGGCCTTATTCCAGCGAGTGTCACGAGAGCAGTGCCCGGCTGATTACGCAAACTTCATTACGCTACTTTTTAAAGTCAAGTCTCAACGGTTTGTTTTGACGCTAACCCGCGGAGGTCTGGGATCGAGGAGAATTACACGCAAGCCAGCGTTACTCAACAGCAGGGCAAAAAGGGGAAGATACAAGGCAGAAAAAACACACGTGAAGCTGGAAAGAGATACACACACCCAAACCGGTCTGTTAGGGACGAGCGCCCCGGGGTACCCGGTGGCACAACACGGCCTCCTCAGTGTGTGATTTTGCGCTCCCTTGTCAGTTCCCGTGATATGACGGGAGAAGCAGTGGTACTCTGGGCACGGGTTCCTCCAAACCGGCGAGGTTTTGGCTTGGGATTGGTATTTCCACACTGCTTGCTGCACCACATCCCCACGCAGCCTTGAGAGCAGCAGGGACACGGAGAGGCAACAGACTGTTCTCTGCAATCTCATTTCTACGGGACATGGAGCACAAAAAGTACTGCCAATCTAGGCATCCAGAGAGGCCGGGAAAAGAAAAAAAGACTAAAACCAAAAAGATAGCTTAGAAAGAGGGAAGCAAATAATCAAAGCTGAAACAACCAGAAGACTCTCACACCAGCTGGCTGGTAGAAGCAGATCCCAACACACATACCAGGAAAGGAGTTTCAAAAAGCCTGTAAGGGTCTGATGCTGAAAACCCTCCCTTGTTGGGGAAGCCCCGCTGAACTTATTCAGTAACGCACTTCCTAAGAGGACACCTGGAGCCAGAGGATCGACATTTATGCTGATATTTGTTGCCTCCGTGCCTCTGAAAACGCAAGCAGTGCCTTTGCTAAGTAACAACAGGCCTTTGGCCGGTATCTTGGTGCTTCTCAAAACCCTAAGACATGTCAAAGTGAAAATTAAAAAAAAGTTTGTGTCATCCTTTTTCATTCTTTTACAGGCAACCGAGTGCTCACCTCCAGAAGGGGGCCCTGCCATTCAGATGAGATGTTCTTTCAGCCTTTTTCCACATAGTCGATAACGCCCATCCAGCTGGGCGAAGAATTAAAACGGCAAAATGTCTAACCACAAGCATAATATGACAGAGGACAGCACTCCCAAGCAGCATGTACAAAAACAAGTTTTAGCAGCTCTCATCACTCACCATCAAGCTAGGCAATGCAGCTGAAGCATTGAGGTGAGTGGGTACCTAGCTCCCAAGTTGACTCACTCAGTGACCTTAGAGAAATCACTCAGGACGAAAAGACAATCATAAATGGAAATTTCTAAATTGCCTTGACTCTAGTATGTAAGAAGGAAGAAAGCTGGAGAGAGAGGAAGATCTGTTCTTGAATGTTACTCGGGGCTTTCTTTACTACTGACAAAGAGGAGGCTGACAGCACGAGGAGAAAATACCTTTTGAGCCATCACTCCCATAATTTCTGTTGAGCATGTTTTCAAAACATGGTCAGACTGTGTTTTCATAGCTTTGCGCACGTATCTGTGTCTATGGGCAAGTCAGCATTTCCTAGCAGGGAGTACATTTTAGACTTACAAATCCCAGCCTTGACGCATAGTGATCCTTTAAGACATAGCAGAAGCAAGGCACATAGAGTATAGTGCATGGCTACCATGCAGAATCTGTGGAGCTTGCTAGAGGAAGGATTCTGCTTGTTTTCACTTTGCAATATGTGGAGTTTTTCATTCTTTTCTTTACCTTTAGGATTTTTTAGCGCTACAACAGTATATCCCCATAGGCTTTCTAAGGACCAGATTTAGAAAGGTACTTAGCTTCTCAAGCACAGAGCTCCTAGGGACACTCTCAATCTTACAGTAGAACTGGCAAAAGTCCTCTAGCAAGTTAGACTTAAAACCGCCACTGAAGTCAATGGGACTCAAGTTCCTACTTGGACTCTTTGGAAAACTGCCTACGTGCCTGTCTGCTTTTTAGGCATGTAAATGCTGCTCTAATTTGCTCGAACTACCTAAGCAAGATTTCTTACCTTGGGACTGGAAATTCTTCCTCTTGCTTCACGTGTACTGTGAGAGGCTACGGTTTCATTTGAAATCAGGGGCAATTCATGGCACCATGGAGTAGCTGAGGTAGAAGGGGACCCCTGGAGCTCCTCTAGTCCAACCCTCCTGCTCAAAGCAGGGTCAGCTACAGCAGCTTGCCAAGGACCTTGTGCAGTCGGGTTTTGAGCATCTCCAGGGATGACAAGTGAGGGCTGAGACCACGAAGAGGGCTGAATGTAAAAAGACTGTGACTGGGCATGAATAAAAGGAAAAGCAAACATCTCCCTGTGAAAAAGGGTCACAGAGCCCAGAGCCATTACTGTTCACAGTCTCCTCATAACCACAGATTCAATGAATTGGCCCTAAGACTACTCCGCAGAAGAGGCAGAGGATGAAGTATTTACAAGGAAATTGTGTGCATAAACTGGACTGACAGCATAAATGGATTTGAAGTAGAACAGTCCAGAAAGAAAATGATGCAGGGCAACTACACAGATATTTTTGAAAGTTAAAAACAAGAGTAATGTCAGTACTTTACATCAGCAGAGCTACAGAAATGCTGAATGACAACCATTCAGTATCTCTTTGCTTCACTGCAGACTGAAAGTGAGTTTTTTACTTCAGGATCCTACTCTGCCCAAATCAAATATTGTCACTTCCAATAAGATAACAGCCACCATCAGCAAGAGCAGGAAGCCCAGAAATCCCCAAAGCAATTAAATTTCATTTTCAAATAAATAGATTTCACAGGTTATTCCCACTGAAAGGAGTCACTAGCTCCACACAGAACTAGACTGGGTGAAAGGAGTGGAATTTTCCTTTACAGTCCGTACGTGTCCATACACAGACAGGGCAGCACGTCTCTCTTTGCTGCACGTGTTCATTCTGTATTAGGAGCATCTGACCTAACACGATGATCTGCAGGGCCTGCAAGATATGCCGGATCGAAAACTCATTTTAATCAGTGAAAAGAACACAGAAACATTCACTGCAGTGATTTCTGGGTCAGGACATAATCCATGAAACAGGCAGGTTGATGTGAGAGCCAACTTGTTGCTCTGTAATTTGTTGTCCCTCTATTCTGAAGTGTGAAGGTCTAGCCATGGGGAACATAAGCTTTAGCAGCGATCCCCCAATCTGTTTTGACCTCCAGCTTAAATGCATTCAAATCCTGCAGTTTCAAGAATTCAAAAAGGGGAATCTTGCAAGACAGTGAAGACTGCCACCACCTTCACTTGGACACTCCTGACGCAGGCTTCGTGGGCATTCTAAGAAAAAAAGGAACTAAAACTGAAAAAAATCCTAACTCAGGAATGAGTTACTTGTAAAAGAAAAACTAAAAACTAAATTCTTCTATAAAAGCCCTTACACAGGTAACATCACTTTCAAGCAACGTCAAGAACCTTCTTTTCTCCGGATAAAAGCATCGCTGCCTAGTGTAATGGTTGTGACCCGTGGCTAAGCGTTTGGTAGTGGACTAGGGTGCAGAGTTAACTTCAGCCGTCTAAACTTAAGTTTAAGTTAACCGCTATTTTTGATGCCCCTGCATATGCTACTGCACCTCCAGCTACTGCTCCAGAAGGTAGGCAGCTCTCTCTAAGTCCCGTGCCTTACCTGTCAGTCCTGTCTGGATATCTCAGGTAACTTTGTGGGTGCTAAAACAGTGTTAAACACCTCTGTTTAGATACTGGCATTGCTCCTCAGACATCTAGGTTCAGGTCCTGCTCTGAAATAGGTTTGTCATGTGACTTAATCCAAGTGTTTAAACTCTGTATCTTCATCCCTCAGCTGTAGAAAACAAGGGTTTTGATACTCTCTTTGTGAATCCTTTGTTTATCTTCACTCTGAGACTGTAAGTAAATACAAGTAGGGACTGTCTTTCCACTACGCAGGGCATACATCTCAGCGGAGCACTGAGCTAGGGAGTCTCTCCTGCACTAGTAAATAATTCTTTCAGTCCTTTTTAAATCTCTCATTTCTGAGAGAACCAGTAAGACTGGCCATAAATGCGGGGTTTCAAGACAAATGACACATTTGAGAACCCGTACTTAGCTCCTTTGTGTGAGTTTTCAATAATGAGGCGCACTGTTATTTTTAGTTTGGAATATTTTGGAATGTCTGGAATGCCAAGTTCCCCAGATGATGATTAAAAGGTCAAGTAATAAAGTATATGATAAACTATGCCTGAGATTCCTCATAAAACAAATGAGTAATGGCTGTACAAACTGTCTTGCCATGTTTTAATACTGAAAAATGCCTGCACTGTATTATTTCTTCAAATTTGTTAGATTATAGAATTCTTAGAAAACCAGCATGGTGATGTTTAGTTTGCAACTGCTTCAGGGCTGAAGTCAGAGGCAAAAAGCGGATGAAAAGAATGCATTAATGAGTAACGCTGGTATTTCTAGCGGGCACATGTTGGAGAATGAGAAATGATTTTTTTCTTGCCAGAGCGCAGGTCTGGTATTGGTAAGGATCATGTTAAGTTTCTTTGGAAGCGAACTCGTTCCTGTGAGGATTATAACGGTAGATTACAGCATGGTCTGAGCCACACTCACAGGAGCCCTCCAGAGCTGTTAAGCATTTGGCATATCTCGCTTATCTCTAAGGGTGGCAGGGGCCATCAATACAAAGTGGGCCATCAATCAGTCCGGGGTCTTCTTCAGACATGGCCTGTCAGCTGATCAGAGGAAGACTTTAAGGAATCAGCTTTCCATTATCAGGGTTTGGTCTGTGATCAGAACAAGCCACTGAACCTTTTACTTTCCACTTGGCAAAAACATACACACTGGAAAAAAGTCCTGACAGTTCATTCATTTTGCTCCATCACTGGAGCCAGATGATGTTTGACTGGGGAGACCCACCCTCTTTGATGTTGTGCTCTTTTGAGAGTGCCCTGCTGTGAAAAAAATTTTCTCCTTCCAAATTAAAGAGAAATATTTCTGCATCCAGCTGTTAAATGTGACGTTTGCCATTTTTCAGTGTGTTGGCTGTGTGCCACCTCACAGGCTGCGTTTCAAGCCTATCTTTTTCCCTTCCCCTTCTCAGCAACAATATCCACAATGTGTTAGTGTCTCCAACTTCTACATAACATCAACACCAAAAGGGAAAATACAAGTAATACTTCATTGCTCCAAACTACTGCAGCAATATTTACACATTTCTTCTGAATTTTTTAAATTAAAACCAGCAATCATTTTATTACATGAAATGAAGTATAAAACCTATAAATATAACCTACCTATGAAATGTCGACTTCAGTTTCATTCTGATTACAGTAGGCAAACCATGAAGCAAAGCCTCTGTAGGATACATTTACCAATTAAATGAGTGTGTATGTTATTAAGATTCGCTTCATGTGTACTGAGTCCACATCAAAAAAATGGCATCTGTTCAGCGGCCCTAGCTCTGTTTAAATTAAGACAAACTTCTCATGAAAGCTTGAATAAACATTTAGGTTTAAGTAATCAAGAAAACCTGTATCTTCTCATATTTATTAAGTGTAATTTTTAGAGTTATAAAAACCGCTGTCACGAATTGTGTATACTGTAAATAAAGGGTGGACACATCATTACAGTGTTTTTCCTATCTATTGAGGTGGATGAAACACAACAGGTTCCAACTTCTCTTCAGCTCAAGCTTTCTCTCATCCATTTTCACAACGCGTTCATGTGACGAGTACATTGTGAAAATTAAAACCTGACCCAGAGCCTCTATCGGTGAGGAAGGAAGGATCTGTTTTGGAAAATTACCTGGACAGTAACAGAAATGAAGCATTTTCCCTTTTAGGTGTTCACACTCCAGCTTCATGCCAAAAAAAATAATGGGCCAAAAAAGATTTGATCTAAAAATAAACTGTAATGCTGTAGCCTGCTCTTCATTAGCACTACATATAATTCATGAACTCAGTCTTCATAGTTGTAGAATTATACAGATTTATGAATAAATATAAATTAACACCTCAAAGAAGAGTACAACACAGTAAGATACCCTGCACCAACATGGAGCCGAGCTACATGCTACAGGGGTTCGATCGGTTCTCCGCAGCTACGCGGTACCTAACCAGGTCAGTACTGGGACGGGAGACCTCCGAGCAACGCTGAGAGGCTGACGGAAACAGTGCTGGCGATGCAGTAGGAGGCACTTTTCCTTGTGCCTGGACTGAGTCACTCATTGCCGCTCCTAAAATTACACACAACATATATGTGTGCTCTGTAAATGACTATACCTGGATCTATGTGGTATGTTCTTCCATGACTGTATATTATCTTGTAACAAGAATATAATTTATGCCATCACGGTTCTTCTCTGTCCTTAGTTCTAATTAAATTAAGAAACCTTCTTCTTACCACCAGTTCCAGCTTCCTCTTCTATATCTAAGCAAAGCTATCCAAAACTCTCCTTACTTGTCTCTACTCTCCCGTCAGCCATGTCTCAACATGCTCTTTTTTTCTGCCCCTCTTTTCATCAAGACAGCAGAAAAACACCTGGGAACACCTCACTAGCGTGAGAACCGAGGGCTGACCACAAAGGTTTGCGCTGTTCCTATTTTCTCTGCTCCATTCTGCAATTTTCCTTTTCAGTTCTGCATCTTCAACACCATCCAGCTTCCCTTCCTCCTTCTAGTCTTTCTCAACATCACTCTCTGTGCCAAAGTAATTTTAGGCAAAAAGGCATTTCTTTTGTCTCAATCAGTTATAGGTGAAAATACTTGGACTGCTTATGCCAGCTAGCACAGAGACAGCAAGCAAACTTCAGAAGTAGCAGAGGAATTTGAGCAGCAATTGTACTCACCTTAAATACTGCTTTTTGCACGAAGGAACTCAGAGTAGCTTAATGAATTAAAAAACAGTAAAACCAGTGATTACAATCTACACTAACAATTTTAGCAATGAAACGATGCATGCAAAACCAGTTTTATTTTTCCCAAGGTCTAAATTTTGAAAAAAAAGCAAAACAAACCATCTCCTAATTATTCTCCCATCATTCTCAAAGTTTAACACAATGGGGAAATTAATCACTGGTTAGCAGATTTGCACGCCAAATGGTCTTACGGGCTATAGCCAAAACCTCACAATGTCCGTAAAACAAGAACATTAACAAAAGGTTTTGAAGCAAGCTTTTTTGGAAAATCTTCGTTTGGACAATTTCAAGACCTTACAAACTGTAATCAAATGTTTCATTATAAGTTTATCAAAGCTTCAAAATGAAAGTAGTTCTGACCTGAAAAATGAACTTTCTGCTGAGAAAATGTCAGAACAGCATGTTTAGATGATTTTGAACCATTTTCCCCCAAATTTTGTTCATCAGAAGCTACCCTGAAACCGACATTTTTCTGCAGTTTTAGTTTCTCTGCATTCCCTGGAAAAATAGGTTTTCTTGGAAAACTCCAACAGCTTGTAACTAGTTATCTGCTGCACACCAGGCTATCACAGGCATACATAGTAATGGTCATGGTACCTAAGAGCTTGCAATCTAAAAGACACAGATAAGGCTAAACGAATTGGGAGATCTGAAAAATGTGATGAAAATGTAACCTTTCCCCACCCGCACTCTGTCTCTTTCTCCCTCACGCACCATCACAAAATGCCTCTGCTTAAATACAATGAGATTAACAGGGAACACGAGCTCATAGTTTTCCAAAGCTGAACCGAGATTGCTCCGCTTTCCCTCTGCCAGAAGAGAGAAGCCTTGGGCTTCCCAGCGGAGCACAGCGCTCTTCCAACTCCCTCCCCTTCGAGGAGAAAACAAAGCCGGACTCGCCATGGGGACCGGCTAAAATCTAAGCCCTTTCTGGGCCAACCCCCCTCCCCTGCCCGCCAGCCCCTGGGGAAGGTAACTGCAAGTCACATGCACACATTAGCCTAAACACGGCAGGGCGAAGGGAAAGAGAAGGCACGCTGGAGAAAGGGCTGCAGAGGCCAAGCCAACGTGGCAAATACGACAGCAAATTTGTGCATTTTACGTAAGGGGCTCATCACAAATGAACAGGCTCCTGGTAACAGCAAGCGAATCAGTCCTCCCCCAGCTCCTTTTTTACGCCTCACGGACTGCGCACGGACTCTGGACGGTGCTGACTTTCGTAACTGGCTCCATCACGGCACTTGCAAGAGGGGAGCATATTAGAAATAACGATCTGTGGGCCGACTCCTAGCCATTTACTCCGATAAACTGTTTGCAAGGAATTTGATGAAGCTGTAGTAAAAATCAGTCTATCCACAGAAAGAAGCCCTTCTGGTTCTCAAATAGCAGATTTATGATTTCATACAAACATGAATGTCCTAGAGCTCACCCTTTTTAATAAGGACTCTTTTAAAAGACATAAAATATTTGTCCTAATGAAGTAATGGTTTCCTAAGGTTTTACTTCTTTTCTGTACTGCCTACAGTTTTATGTCTTTGTTGAAATGTGTCACTTCTTAAATTATGATGTTTTCCTAAGTCTACTATATTCTTTTTCTAACCCACACTAAGAAAGCACAATTGTCAGACATTATGTTTTGAGGGCGAACTGACCTCCAACATATTGTGGATAACATAAATTTCATATTTTATAGTTATTTTGAAAACATTCCTAAACTCAAACCCCTTGGTTGCTTAGTATCTTGAACTCGCTCCACCTAACAACAGTAAACTAAAGAGCCCCACATCTTCAGCCAAAAATCAAAGTAAAAGGTGAGAGGAGACGATGAAAAAGTCCTTTAGCATTAGGGAGTCACTGATATTACAGAGTCACGGCCAACTTCAGATAAGACACTGTGCTGAGCCTACAACAGCTGCTGCAGTCCCAGGACTGTCATCCTAGCCTGTGCAAATGTGTCTAAAAACCCTCCAAGAAACCGGGAGTATGGGAAGAGCGAGACGGGAGAGGTTAATGCACTATGATTTTAGCCTCTGCTGACTCATCCTGTCAAAAATACTAAGGATCATCCAACAGAATACAACAGTATTTCACCATGGCAGATCTTGCTTCTTTTTCCTCAAAGACTTTTCACTCTCCAGCGGAGAGCAGAGAAGGATGTGAGTTACTCCAGGCTTCAAAGGAAAGACATTTATTTTGTCCAGATAAGTAAATTGTCTAGTAATCCCATGTGGCATCTGGATAGGAAATATATTATACTTACTAGAAAATTGAGCAAATCCTTGGACTCAAGGATGAATAAACAAACTGCCTGAGAGGAAGAGACACTTACCAGAAGCTTAATAATGAGATACATTCAGAAGCATTCCATAATTTAAAAGCTAGTTTTTCAGGGAGCAGAACTAAGGAAGCCTCTTTTTTCTACAGATTTGTGTCCTTTGTCCCCAAACTTTCACTGCTGCAAGAATCTCTATATCTATTTCAGCATATAACACCGATATCCAAATATTTTTCACTTCTTAGGTACTCAACACTGTGACTAATGTCACTGCAAGTTCAGTTCAAGGAAGAGCAAAAACGTACCATGGAGGCTCTCACTGTGAAAGCAGGAGGAATGGTGTCCTAGGATATCTGGCCTTGTAACGGATTAGCAGAGAAGAGGAACGGTAATGAAAATAGAGGCTCACAGAAAACCAGTAACTTCTGCTCAACAGTCAGGTACAGATGGGTCAGTGACATTTGCTGATCCCCATTAATACCTACCTGCATCTACAGTGCTCTTCTCCACAGCATCCCCAAAGCACACAACTACTTTCAGAAGTCACATCACGGAAACTGAAGTGACAACAAGGTCAGGTTGCCCAATTTGAAATACCGAAATCTGCTGAAGCGCTGGATAGAAAAAAATCACAGAGTACATTTTGCGCCAGCTCAACAAACCTCACGCGCTGGATCGATGGCTCATGCAATAGGCCCAGATGCAGTTGCTGCTTTTCTAAATCTCTGGAAGTTGAAGCTGCCGGGTGTTTGGAAAAGCATCAGTTGCCATGACAATACATAAGACAGCGTGCCCCGTATGCTTTTCGTATTTGACTTGACTATATATACAGGATATCCTGTATTATACAGAATGTCTGGCAGTCCTGAAAGAAGAAAATGACATTTCCTGTTGTCATTTGCTTTTTGCTACTTTTTCCACATTTCAGATTCAGATTTAACCTCACCTGAAATACCCACTACATCAAACTTCTAAGCGAAAAATGAGAGCGGGATTACTGTCTTTACAGAACTATAGTTAAATCAGTTAAATCAGTTCTAATCACTACAGGCAAATCAGTACACGTTTGTACTGATTTACAAACCAGTACAATTTAAAAAACGCAGTTAAATTGTAGCTACAGTTCATAATCGCCAAATTTCAAATGCTATTTTTGTGACTTTTTTCTCAATCTAAAACGTGAATTCACTAAAAATGTTCAAAATCAACAAACAGGTTTTAAAAAACCCCTTGGCTTCTAATAAAGTATTTAACGTTGTGAATAGGGTCTGAGTCAGACCCCAAGTTGTAATGATGTGAGCAGCTCTTCCTACAGAAAACTGGAGGCCAGGACTGCAAGCAGTGTCAGAGGACACTACCCTCCCCAGGGCAGGCAGGGAGTGTGCTCCTGTCCGCTTGGTAGGGTGCAAGTCCTCCAAAAGTCAGCACAAGGGGAACCACGCAGCAAGCAGAGAGCTGGCCCTTTTTTAAATAATTGTGGTGTTGGGAGAGAAAGGGTAGGAAAACCTTTCCTCACTTACAACGAATGATTGTAGCACTTTTCACCTGTAATATTATAAAAGCTGCATATTGTAATTCCCATTTTACACCTAAGGTAAACCATGACATTAACACTGCAACTCGGCCTAAATGCTCTGTCAACTTTAATGGCACATATTCATAAAAGGTGCATATAAACGAGGAAAAAATCCAAACCTCATCACATACATCATTCACTTATTACATACAGTCAATCCTGAGAGTTGTATTGATTTAATATCTTCGAGAGTAGAAATGAACAGGACTCGAAAGATCCATCATGATGCAATTATCCAAAGTTTTTCTTTTAAAATGCATCTATATTTGGTCCCTGACAAAATAATTTTAACCATAAATTTGCAAATGTCTCAATTATAAAACTGCACAGATCTGAGCTATAACAGTCAAAGCTCAACTGTTTTATAAATACATTTAAAATATGGTATTAATATAAAAATCCTATATCATACGACCAAAAGAATTTAATATAACTTGCTATGGCAATGACCAGATCATTCTTCCAAACAAACAGATAAACTCCATCATGTCATTTTGAACTTCTTCTGACCTTCTGATGGCTACAACGGGGAACAAATCTTTTGCAAGAGAAATATTGGTGGTTCTGTACTTGCAAAACAGAGAATGCTTAAACTAGGCAGCCTTTACTTTAGCAGACACATCAGAAGCACTGCAAAGAGATCGGCCTAATTCTGCTTTCATACACATCAAGTATAACCACAGATTTAAATCCCACTGACTCAGAGCACATCTGCACTGCAGTCAAAGCGACCGGGACTGATGCAGACAAGCTTGTTCAGTGGGTGTAAATTAGCAGTGATAGTCGAGCAACCACAGCAGCGTGGGGCGCACTTAAGCCTACTTACCAAGCTTCTAAGGTGAGTTTTGCCTCCCGTGATAAGCTCAGTATTGCTGAAAATACCTTAGTTAAAACGGCTGAAATAGCTCCTCCGATTAAGGCCAGTTGGTTTGCATCTGTCCAGGGACGTAGACACATCTTTGGCTGCAAGGTAGCATAGCCCCGATGGTGATTTTACAACAGGGCAACATGACAGTAAATATTGGGCCACTGTTGGTCACATCCTTTATTCACATGCGGTTCAAAAGGCAGATTGTCAGTGACTTAAGGGAAGGACTCTGCTCACAAAACATCAGGCCCCTGGGGTTGAGTATAAAGCCTAACCCTGCTGCCCAGTCTCCTCTTAGACACACTGGAATGAAACAGGCACCTCCAGAGGGCAACTCATCATAAGCAAGGTTAACTGACTCAGACTAGATACTTAACTGACAGATGCTGAATATTAGTGACTGAAAGAGTGCAAATATGACTGAGGCTGCCCCACCTCAGAGCTCACTGAGACCAGGGCTCAAACAAGGCAGCCACTCTTCTGTTGCTGGCGGCGTTCACGCGTGTTTTTGAAGAACAAGACTGGTAGAAATAATGTTTATCATCTTAAAATTAGGTTTGTGACTATGGCAGTGTTTTTTTGGACTGGCAAAACAAACATAACCTTTTAAATAAATAAATATATAGCATCACATCAGTCTTAAAAATTCTCAGTAGCCTCCACTCTAAGCGGACTACGTAAGCATGCTGTTAACTAATCAGGAGAAATGATGTAAGGAACATCGTTCTCTTTTCTTTGTTTTTAATATCAGCTTTCTTTCCAAAATATCCTTCTCACTTTTTTTATCCTCTGTACAGTGCACAGCAGCAACAGCAGCTTTTAGGAGAGCTGTGGTTGTAATATTGCTGAAAGCTGCTTCCCTAAAATGACCTTTCCTAGCCAATAAATGATTCCAGCAGGGCAACTCGAAAGCAAAAAGAAACACTTTTCGTCATATTGCTCACAAAACTACTGTGTTGGGAAAGCATCTCAGGCACATACTTAGAAGAATAAAAATCTAAAAGTGGGCCACTTCCACTCAACTTTAATTTCAAGACTTGACTGGCTGGGATGCCTCAAGTCATTCCTTGAAAGCCTTGAGATAATACACGAGTGGCAAGAATATGAGTATGTCTGGAGCCTGACAATAATTGCATACCAGTGCTTGCATTGCTGTAAAATCTTGACATTACAAACGGCAGAATAAAATAACAGAGCCTGGCGAGCCTAACTATTTCAGCCTTATCAGATGGAGGAGAAACGAGGTTCTACTTCAGGCCAGAGACTTTTTTCCCTGCCCTGGGGCTACGGGCCAAGGGAAAGCATAGTTTCCACATGAAATACGATGGTGACTCC
Source organism: Dromaius novaehollandiae (assembly GCF_036370855.1). Lineage (NCBI taxonomy): Eukaryota > Metazoa > Chordata > Aves > Casuariiformes > Dromaiidae > Dromaius > Dromaius novaehollandiae. The sequence goes on from NC_088132.1 coordinate 38,379,675, forward strand.
CCAGAGCCTGTCGCCCCGCGGCACCGCAAGGCCGGACGGGGTGCGCAGGTGCCCTCCGGACACGCCGGCAGCAGCAGTCGCGGCTCGCCGCGCTGCCCTGCTCTCTCCAAAGGCACCCAAGTGGGTGATCCAGCAGCCCTGGGCCACCACAGCCCTGCTGCCGGCCACAACGCACTCGGATGTCTCCTCAGCTCCCCAAAAGTGTCCAAAGGGTCTCAAAAGGGTCTCCGCATGTTTCTTTCCTATCAGAGGGGAAATCAGTGCTGTCGAATTTGGGTCTTTGGGCTTCAGTTTTGTCCAGCGCTAAGGACCAACTCTGCCCTCCAGCAAGGTCGAGTCAGAGAGATTTAATCAGAGAGAAAATCTCCCTGGTGCTTGCAACAGTATACACTAGCAGGAGCCAAATCACAGAAGACAGCACTGCAAATCTCCAAAGCCCCGACACAGGCACTGGGAGGAACAAACGTGTGAAACTATGTAACAGTGTCATCTAGTGACTCTTGCCATAATCCGACTATCCAGACAGCCCAACGGCCTACGAGGAAGGCCGGTCGTGACACCGTAGCAGCGAGCCGGGGGCATCCTGTGTATCGATACTTGCTTCCAGTTACGACGTGATTGCATAAGCACATCAAGCCAAGCAAGGGTCCGGCAAGCCCGCGCCCGATGAGCGCGCAGCCATCCTGAGCCCCGCGCCCGCGGAAATCTGCGCAGACACCAACGCCCAGCGTGGCGTGGGCCCTGCCTCGTGTCAGGGAAGTATCTGTCAGGCCGCTGCTGAAATACAGCTCCTGAATATACCACCTAGGGAGACCCCTTTGAACTCAGCCCCCACGTAATCCGCTTCGCCAGGTCCTGCAGACCACCAGGGAGCTGTGGACAACAGCTTTGCAGCCTCTGGCAGAAGCAGCTGGGAGCAGGCAACTCGACGGTTTTCTTCTGCTTTTCAACATCTGATTGCTAACACTGAGGAGGAATACGTACCTATAACCAGTGGCTATATTCTGTACCGTACCTCCTTATTTCTAAACACACCCGCTGAATGGGAGCTAGTCTGGTCTCAGTACTCATGAGGGCCCATTAGCCCGACACCAAGACAGACTTCTTTTTTTGTCGCTTATTTTCATTCTTCTTGTCTGCGAGTCTGTTCCCACATAAGGAAGCACATAACAAAGACCATTAATAAAAATCAAAAAGCTATACTAATATATTGGATTTTTTTGCTTTTCAGAGCTATAAAGTCCTTCGTAAAGTGTAAGACTTGCCAAAGAATACAGTTAAAGGCATGCGCATTTTGTCATATTTTCATTGTAATTAATTAAACTGCCAGAAACATTGTCCAAAGAGCATTCAGTCTGACAGTATTAGAAAATCTGGAAAATGTAATGCAAGGGTGATACTTGCCTGTAATACATTTTTTCAGTTTACAGGGGTATAACCCGCACTGCGACCTTTATTAGCTGTTTAAAAATAAAATAAAGTAAAATAAAATAAAATAAAATAAAATATTTTTTGCATGTCTTTTCAGTTACAAATCATGTTCATTCTCTTCCTTCACTTTACGCTGTACAACTGAAGTGCTTTACACTTTACACATCAAAACTTTACATAAGCTTCCAAAAAACTGAGCACAGCTTTCGTCACTGGCTTGATCCTGACTCTTTCTGATTCTGCTGTGAGCTTAACATTTGAAATAAAATTTAAAAAACAGAGGAATGTCATCTAATTTCAGGTTTCCTATTTGAGGTTCACACATATCATGCACCCCAAAGATCTGCGGCATCTAATTAGAGGCCATTATAATTAACAGCTCAGCCCAACGGGCAAATTGGGACACATTTTCTCCTTCCTAGAGCACAACTCCACTGGATTCACCTCAATCCCTGCGCCCTGCTGAGGGCCCTGGTCCCTGACGTTCATGGCTTCAGGAACAGGACCTCACAGCCCGCCACGTTACGCGGTGCAGCGCGATGTGTCGCCCTGGGCAGACGGCAGTGACGCAGCCAGGCTAACGATGCTGAGAGCTCAGCTCCACTGTGCCATGCGGACGCAATAGCTCACTCCAAAATAAGTCCAGCATCCCCAGCCCAACACCTCACTGCAAGTGTAGACACGTCCAGTGTGACCCAAGCGGCATTAGCATCTGATGACTATGCCTTTGCTTTTGGTGGTATCAGCTGAGCTTCCACCACTCAGTTGCTCCCACAAGGCAACTGTAGACCATAGCTAATAACGCAACTGGTTCTGACTAGCTCACTTGGGACAGAAAAGTCCAAAACAACAAACAAGGAGCAAAATGTCTGAAGTGATGCTTCTGGAGCAAGGTTAAGGCAAGCTGAAGGAGCAAAGAGGAAGCGGGAAGTTCTCCGGGTATGTGAAGGAGGCTCTTGGCTTTCACGTAGGAACAGAGTGATTAGCACTTTTCCTTGCCAAAACAGGCGTGGAAACGTGCAACAATAGAAAAGAAAAAAAGCTAGCAGTATTCCAGCTCACAAAAGCCCTGAACTTCCTTTCTGCAATATGAATAAAAGATCAGTCTGTTCCCCTTTCCCTAGACCTGGCTCAAGGGGCAGCTTTCCCAGGGGCACCAGAGCCAAGGCACAAGCTCTCACTGGCACAAAATCAGCACAACCTGTTGCCTTCTGGAAGAGGAGCTCCCAAGCCAACACGAGCTGCTCGCAAGCCCCTCTTCTCACAGGGGCACCAGGGCCCGCGCTGCCACTTTGTCAGCACAGCATCCCAGGACATCTCACGCCCCGCAGTCCCTGCCTCTACATAACCCCCGCGGCTCTCACCCGCAGCACTCCTGATGCCTGCTTGCGCACGTGGCTTAGCTCCAGCTCTTCCCTTCCCTGACTTTACCTGCCCTTTCTTTCTCACTTTCCACATGTCCTTCTGCTCTCTCAGGCTTTTCATCCTAGCTGCACTCTGTGCTCCGAATACACACATTCCTTTTTAAAACCTAACGGTTATGAGCTAGAGTGAAGTATTTAGATACCTCAATAATTTGATGACATACACATGACACAACCGAGTAAACTGTGTATTATTTGTTCCCATGAAACTCGTCTTCCTTATCCACTCTCTTCTATTATTTCTTTTATCACACTGATACGATCGTGTTTTAGCTTTATGATGGGACAGGAATAGGTCTCATTTATTTCTGAGGCACTTGACCTCACGGTGTTGAAAAAACATGTAATAAAAATGTGAGATGGAAAGAAGATTCTTCTATGGTAAGTCTCCTTAGCTCTGAGTCCACTTCATGATAACATAATCCAATTACAACACAATAAATTTGGGAGAGCGCTCTGCAATGTCTAGGTTTGGGGTCCAATTTTTCACAGGTAACACCCTTCATACAGCCTCTGTTGGATTTACAAGGCATATCTGTAAGGAGAAGTAGGCTGATATGATTTAACTTCTGACACTATTTTTTCTTCCTATTTTGCACAGAAAAATCAAATACATATGAATGATGTTCAAAGAAATACATCTGATACCCTCATAAAGCTGATTCTGACTTAGAATATTTATAGCTAAATAGTTCAAGACTTTTTGTGTGCTGCACAGCCTCATTTGAGAAAAAATATATAATTAATAAGTGACAAGCCAGAATGAAAAATTTGTTATGGTATTGGATAAACCACCCAAGTAGTTAAATCAATTCCTTTCTGTTTAATTTTGCTATTTGTTTTTCTATCTAAGCTGCCAATTTTCTAACATATTAGAGAAGAAGTAGGAAAGTCTTTTTGATTGATAACAAGCTCAGATTTTTGTGTCAGATCAGTAGAGATTTTTTTCAAAGTAAGAATTCTGTATGTTGCTGTTACACTCTTGGACAATTATTCCACAAAAATTATTTAAATGCTCTTTTTTTAGCTGCTTTGACAAGAACACCAAAACAGTTCACATCACCCTTGACCCGCAGGGTGTACATCATCTTGTCAACATATAAACAAACACATGATGGGCTGTATTTTAATAGATTCTGTAAATATCAAGATCCAATTTATCAAAGGGTTTGCCAAAGTGACAGCTGTGGGGGTTGCGGAGTATGGCTGCGTGTTCATTCACAGTGCTGCTGCGGCAGGATCATTGTAGGAAAATTAAGAGCTGCTGTCGCTCTTCTTTCCGTATTATGATTTCTCTGGAGCTTTGGGTTAAGCTGCAGCCTGTATGTGCCACATCACGTATAAGGGAAACATGCAGACTTCCGGGCAGAAGCCACATGGCTGGCTTTTATAATAATCCCTCTCCTCACTCCCCGTCTTTATCAGCCGATCCCTCTGACGTGCTGCGCTCGGTCAGAACAGGAGGCGGAGAGGAATTTATAAGCACAGAAACTCTTCCTTGGGAGCCTGAGCAGAACCCAGTTTTGATAAGGTTCACACAGCCACAGTAACTTTTCGTAGCTGACTTCAGAGCTTTATAGATTTTAAAGCCAGGAGGGACTGTTCGATCATCTAGCCTAGACTACGCTTCACAGGCCTTTACCTTTCACCCAGGAAAAGGCTCGGACAAAGGAGAGGACCAGCGTGCCACAAATACCTGACGCCCCATAATGGCGGGGGACTGCTACGGCAAGGAATGGCCAGAGGAGCCAGGACAGCCACATCTCACCCTGCAGAGAGCCCGGCCAGCCTGCAGGGTCAATGGCAGCCTGCCCAGGGCACAAGCGATGGAGCCATGCGGTGAGAGGCAGCATTTCCTGTAAAACCTCAAACCACTGTCCCTGGCCCCAAACTCTGCGGCCCTGCTTGAAAAGCAAAAGGAAAGCAGCAAATACCGAGGTAACTAAGGGAAGAAATTCCCAACAAGCGACCCACTCAAGCCCTGCGCTACAAGATGCAATTGTGCTGCTTACACAAAACACTGCAAGGGAGATGCAGGCAATCCTGCTCTCCTCGTGCACGGCCCAGGAGCTAAAGCGAAGGCTTCAGGGGCTCACGGACTGTGAAGGCAAGGGCTAAGATCATCCCACCCGAAGCAACAGAAAATATATTTATTTTTATTACTTATTATTTTATATTTATTTATTACGTATTATTATTTATTTTAAACATTAATTTATATTTTATATTTATGTTATATTATATTTATATATAATATTAGATACTTAAAGAAAATATCTAATGTCCCTTTAAAGAGTCAAAGTAAAGTAGCCTCCTCTTTTGGTAAGATACTTATGTTTAACTGCTACAAAATATAATTACCTTTTTCTTTCAAGATGCGTTTTATCTAACTTCAGCTTCTAGCCGATGTATTCTGTCTACACCAGTCTCATCCACTGAATGGAAAAGCCCTTCTGCCAGCTTTTTTTCCGTATGTGTCTATACGAAAAAGTCAAACAACACCCAACAACTTCTTTAACGAACACAATATACTAAGCTCTTCCATCCAAAGGCTTTTCTCCAGAACTTGATCACCTCCATAGCCGCCTTGAACTCTGCTCCATTTTCCCATAGTTCTCTGGTTGCGGACTCCAGACACGATGTAATTCTTCAGAAATATTTCAGCCAAATGATACTATTCATTTCGTACAATTTATAGCTATAGCTACCATAACCCTTTTTCACTTGCTAAGGGTAAATGCCATAATGCCCACTGGGAAACTCAAATGCCAGCTCCCATACGCACAAGCAAAGCCAAGAATGGAGCCCAGGTCCCTCTGCTCGTGCCCTGCTGCCTTTCCACTGGGCTCCTCCAGGACGGAAAGTCTCACACACCGATAGAGGATTTTTAAATATTTTCCCACTTTGAAACTCCTACCATTTTTGCTTTGCTAGACCTGGGAGTAATGCTGGAGTCTTTGTATTTATTAGCAAGTCCAGTCACTACAAAAACAGAGCATGGAAAGGCCTAAGAAATGGTAAAAATCAATAGGAAAAATGTGTGGACACATAAGTAAAAGATTCTTCCAGACTGGGTTCTGATATCATGTTCTGTGGTTCACAACATCAACCAGTTTCAGCAACTAATGCTCACCTGAACTGTCCCTGCTGTTTCCAGTCAGCCTGTGACACAAGCCTGGAATCTGGAACAGGGATGAGGCTGCGGGTCCGGCTCTTGGAAGCCACTCCAGGCTCTCTGTAAGCTGCTCCACACCGCCAGCTCCCAGCGAAGTTGAAGGGAGTAAATGAGAGCTCAAAACCACGCAGAGAGGTTGTGGTATATGAGCTTATAGCACCCAGGCCTCCATTTGTACTATTTATATCCATCATGCACACCAGAGAAGAATATTCTTACACAATTGATTGTAGCTAGGCGCAGCGATTGATTTTTTTTTTTAAATAGTGTAGTTACTAGCACTTTTCAAATCAGTAATGTGAAACTATCCAACTTTCAGCAGCATGATTTGTTGAGTAGAGTTAGCAAATTTCAGCAGTGACTTGGCTTGCATGTATGTGCAAAACTGCCCTCTTGCAAAAGCATACAACGTAAGACCTGCTCTAGTATTTGCAATTGCATCATTTGCTTGTGGTTGACATGCAACAATTTACAAGCCCTGTCAGCATGTTAGGATAAATCTCCTGCAGCTAAAGTCAGTGGAAACCTATCTTACCTTTTAACTTTTCACAAAAATCTAGTAAGGCATTGGTTAAATAGTCACGAAATTTTCCCTAGTGAGCACAGGGCATAGCTATGTCAGAAGGCACACAGAGATCCAAGCTCGCTCTAATCACAGCAAAAGCTGCCCAGGCACAATGCAGCTTCCCCGGGCAGGCACTGTGCTAGCAGGCACACTCCCTCGGGGCGTCCAGGCCACAGCAGGCTTGTGTCTGGGCAGCTTGGGCCATACGCAGAGCAAGCTTGTGCCCACTTGCGCCTGCCCGCAGCCCATCCTTGGAATGTTATCATATTTCCAAGTGCAACACTAAAGACACCCTTAAAGATATCTAAGCAAAGTTTTGCGTGTTCAAGAACATTCACGAAACTACTTTTTGCAGGACCTGCAACTCTTCAAACCTAGATAAACTAGAAAAAGTAGATAAAATAATTAAATGAGTCAACAGAGAGTAGGAAAAATCCAGCGCAGAAAACCATGAGAACACAGAGAGAAAATGATTAACTTGGAAAGCCATCATTTCTTAACCTTTTGCCTGTGCCTTTCTGTGGAATAGCCACGGCTCATCCTCAGATAGCGACAGCTCAAAAACTAGCCAACAGACAGATCAGCAGTGTAGCGCTCGAGAGGCGATTCTAGCCTGGCTTGTGACAGCAGGGAAATTACCTGTGATCTCTGAGAACAGAGAGGAAGAACGGCAGTAATCTTCGACAAGAGAGACGTGGTCTGAGAGCGCCCTTGCTCCTTCTCCCAACTCACTGGCACTACATTGCCTTGCTATCCTATTCTCCATCACCTTCTTCAAATAGATTGTGTTAGCAGCCTGCATCCGTTTCTTGCCCCAATTTTCCCTATGATCTAAAGATCCACTTTTTCTGCCTTCATAGATATATGAATTTGCTGAGGAAAAGTGGAAGATAAATATCTAGCGCTCTGATTTTTAAGGTGAGTCCATCAAAGAGTTTGAAGGAGGTAGAAATTCAGTCAGACTTTCAATCTGTGGCAGTCTGATCCATGAATGTTTCATTATGAGGTATTTCTTACACAAAAATAACTTAGCATCACTTCTTGTAGAGATTTACCAAATCAATCAACACTGAGTTGCAACAACTGACCATGGTATCGTTTAAATAAAGCCATCAAACTAACTATCCAAACATTAAAATACAATCAGTCCAGCTTCATCTGTGAAAGAGAAACATTTTCCCTCCCCAGCTGATGTGGGATGACAGAGCCAGAACTAGAAACGGATGCTCTCAACAGCAAACTTACTGTGAACTCTCCAAATAAATTGTCACCTTCCATGTAGAAAGTAAGCACCAGGGTGCCCTCTTTGTACAAACCATGGAGACAAATGCACATGTTTTCAGGAACCACAAAAAAGCATTTTTAATGTAAGACAGTAAGAATAAAATTAAATGGACACCTTGGCGGTCTGTAACTACACTAGGTTTGCTCTGATCACAGATTATTGCCAAGACACGGAATTGTCCTGACTTAACTACCACTAGAGCCAGCCGCTTGCATCGTGGGTACAGCAGTGAGCTTAAAACCTTGATGTCTTGCATCCCTTAAAACCGATAACTTGAAAGTCAAATGCAGCAGAGAGAGCAGCAGCTTTTCTGCATTACCTACCAATCTGTAGCTGGGTGCAGTATGGAAGCTGTGCTCAACTTCAGAGAGGAGAAGAAGGCGGCTTCTTTAGTGGCTACCCTTGTCATTTAAATTGGGATTGATAGACTCCTGAGAGGTATTGCTGGCTATTTCTGATCGTAAATACAGCCACTATGACATGCAGGCCATAGAGAGGGGATGAACAGCATAAAGTACAACATATGGACCCATGAGATTTCAGAAGAGATGAAATGGAAAGTAATAATGTGGAAGAAATATAAACTCAGAATGAAGGATTAAGCAGATAAAGACCTTACAAAGCCCTTAAAGAGATCCAACGTGACAGTTACTATACTCTTGAAAAGGTGTCATTTGATTTGACTTGGTAGCAAACAATGAAATTACACACAAAATTCAGAAATAAGGAAAAATCTGCTTCACGCAATGAGGTAAAACTCCTGGGACACTATTGCCTCTAGGACACGTCACTTCAGGGTAATTTAGGGCATAAAGATTAACATTTTATTAAATAAACAAAACCCACTAAGGTTAAGAAAAGAGGCAGATGAATGTAGTCTTTGGAGGAAAGGGAGGCTGCAGACCTCAGCCTGACCCTCGGCCATCTTTTGTTGCGAATGGCAGACCCCAAGGTCACATAGCTGCTCAGCCAGAATTACTGTCGGAGCCCACCCAGGCTCGGATCTACGCTTCAGCCAACGGTGGGCTGGAGATACCCCTGAGCCCAGGCCGCAGGGCTTCTGCTGGAGATCGCTCAGTGGCAGAAACCCACCAAATCCCTAGCCTTGAGATGCAGCAGGCACCATTCAGCACAAACAGGCAAACAAGTTAATCTTCCTAAAACACTACCTCAACTTCCACATGTCTTACTGCATGAGGAAACCAGAACATGATCCTGGTTTGACCAGAAAAGAAGCAAGAGTGAAATTCAGATGATGCAACATCGACGCAAAGATTTAAAACATCAATATGGGGTTCATTTTCTCCAAAATTTCTTCCTTGGTGATTAGTGTGGAGTCCAAGGTGACTCAACAGCCACCTTCCCTTTGATTATCTGGGCAATAAAATTGCACCAAATTCTGAGCTTCCTAAACCCCTTACCTAACTTTCAAAGGTGCTGAATGGTTTGGCAAACTAAACTGTACTGTGTTGCATCATGAACAATGCAAGAGGTTGAGCCAGGTGCAAAGTCATGCTCCCAACCCAGAAATGGGACCTCGAGGTTATTAGTAAGTGCCTCCCTCTGGCAAAATACCAGAGCCAGAGTATGGTACTCAGTGATTCCCAGGACGGGGACCTAAAAAGAGGGAGATGAAGAACAGGTGATGGTCTGAAGAAAACTGGAAATGAAAACACTGCTGAAAGTACAGCTGAGGTCTTGGTGCGGTACACTTTGCCAACTGCCCCAAAAAGTGACAGTAGCAGTAAGTGGAATTTGTAAGTCTCTGCAACTCTTTTTTGCATTTTTGTTAGAATCAGTCAAAAACTATTTTGTCACCTCCCCTTTTTGCCTTGAAAAACACATTTTGCTCAAAGTCAAACATTTTTGCAGGAACTTAGCAGTTTTTGCATAAGTATTTTGATGATATTTTGCATTAGTTTAAAAGAAACGCATGTGTTTTGATTAAGTGTTAGTGCTTCTTTCTGAGTTTCCTGAAGGGATACTATCTAGAGGCACCTAACCAACTATTTTTCCTGCTCCAAATTTCCTATGTCCTGGATTAGAGTGAAATTAAAGAGAATGAAGTGTTTTATTTTGACATCAGATGTCAAATCCTTTTCAGAATGTTTACTCTGAAAGAGAACTCAATTTTCTGCCTTTTCACTCCATGCCAGGATAAAGCAAAACCAGAAAGCAGTATTTCCATTTGGGACGAGCTTGAATCTCCATTCAGAAGCCAGCCCACTTGCCTGCTGACGCCATCAGCCACGCTGACAAATGCTTTGTGAAGTTATTTCACTGTCATCTGCTAATTCTGAACCTGGCTCTCAGCACATGAACACAAGACGTGGTCAAGATACGAACAATCATTCCTCTTAGGAAAACTGTTAGGATTAGGATAAAACTACTAGGATAGGGTTAAAAGCATGTTTAGGACATTAGTTCTCATTCCCCATTTTATAGAACATATAATAAATATGTGAGTCATTTATATGGAGGCAGCAGAGTTCAGACTGAATTAACTGCAAGTACTTAGTACTTTGGAAAAAAAAATACGGCTGTGTGTTTAGTCCTGTCACTATATTCATTAAGGATTTCATCACAGTGTGCAGAGAGTTAGATCCAGGCTAAAATATGGCCAATTAGAAAAATCTCCCTGCAGCACGCTATTCAGAAGAACCACACAATATCCCAAATCCTGTAGATAGCTAGAATCTGCCTGCCTTAACGCAGCAGTGCTATTCCAGCAGCGGTGCTGCATCACTCAGTGATAGCCGGCCCTGTCTGGTTTATACGCTTCCAAGATGTACGGCTGAGCGGGAAGGAGCCGCTTCGCTCAGCAGGATTGCACCCGTCCAGCAGCGGAGCCGAAAGGGCCTCGGCGAGAGCGGCATGGCTCTCCACTCTGAGACTGATGCTCCAACTTCTTTTACCTGCTGTCACATTTGTCACAGGCCATTTCTAAAAACGCAACACAGAAATCATGCAGGCATTACAGAGCCAAGCCTTACAGCAACAGATGTTGTCTATTAGACCACCTAATGCCGTACGCAACGGACAGTGATATCTTCCCATAGCGTCAAGTGCAGTGTTCACTGGACGGAAGTGCTGGTAAGAGCGTAAGAAAGGCACATCAGCCTCAGCTAGAGACTATGATCTATCCACGACAAAAGGCTGCTTGTTTTTAATGCCAGTTAAGTATTTTCTCCAATACCATGCTAAAGTCCGAGAGCAGTCACAAACAACCTGGAGAGAGCCTACAACCACCTCAAAAGCAACACATTTCAGAATCCAAACTTAAGACTGGTAAAAACAGCCACTTAACTTAAATTTAGCCGATTATCCCCACAGACAGTGTTAAGTCATCACTCATCACTGCTCGAAGTAACATTAATTTTTATCCTGAAATCTATCTGCAATACGTAGTGGTCATTTCCTGTTGTCTTCCGCACGAGAGGTGAAGAAATGTTGTCACTTTGCTTCCTTAACTGTCACTGAAATCTTGCTGGCCACAATAAAATAAGTTAACACAAACCAAGGCAAATATCAGTAGTTCAGCAAGACGGCACATTTCCTGTTGGAAATGAAGATGTGCTTTATTAGCAACTGATCACGCAAATAAAAATTATACTTGAGCCCTCCTCATTTATCTGTGAGTAACTGTACATCTCTGTCACCCTCTGCTTCTGCTGGAGCAACAGAACCGGGGTCCGAAGCCCAGGCGCCTTACAAAAACCTTCAATTTTTTTTTTTTTGAATTGGACTCCTATGTTAAGCTTTCTTTGTAAAATGGTGGCCTAAGAAATCATATCTGCTCGTCTGCACTGCTATAAAGGTTCTTTCGACAAAATGACAAAAACTAATACTGTGCTTTCCATAGTGAATGCCGACATGACATCAGGCAAAAAGTAGAAACAAAACATATACACCCTTTTTAAAAATACTGATCTTTACTCTACTGGAACATTAGCCTAGACAAAAATCTTGAACTCTCCATTTGCTTACTTCATGTACTTTATGAATGACACTTCACATAATGTGGGATTTTATTTTTTTTTTAGTTTAAAATTGAAACAAACACTAAACATTCTTCTATTTCCAAAGTCAGGGCTCCATAACAGGTGAATGATATAAAGAAGAGAGCCTTCAGATTGCCTCTGTTTGGGCAGGATTCATGATAAAATGACTTTTCTCTACTTTGTAGTTCCATAACTGAAAGCAAAACATCTCTGGAAGTGCCTTGAGGTCACGAAATTAGCTTGCTTATACACCAGTAGGTCTCTCCACAAAAAGCACCAGGTTGAGTTACTGTTAAAATATGGAATGGTTTATGCACATCTTGCTAAATCCATGCAACAAATATGCAATGTAGTACAAACAATAAACTCATGAGCAACAGATTTTTGACAAGACACCAAAGACAAAACACGTATTTCTTTGATGTGACTATTTATCCAGTTATACACAATGCACTGTTACACAGTCACTGGCAATACAATCCTTCCTTTTTTCAAAGTAAAATATTAGCATTAAGTCAAATTAACACATCTGTACAAGAGTATCTTTCAGGTGACTGCTCCCTACTGCTGTTGTACATACAGAGGCACCCAACATGCAGGTGGCTCTGTGCCTCCGAAAGAAAGGTCAACCTACCTTGGAAAAAAAATGATTTCAGCATTGTGATTAAAGTGATGCAGCGTTATTCACTCATGCCTGAAGACTTCATTAAAGTTCCCAGTGGCATCGATGGGAATCTCGTCTGAGCAAGGGCCGATTCACAACTGCAGGTATTAGTCCTGGAAGCTCACGATCTGCATGAGGCTTGACAAATTAGCTGGTTGCCAGCTATGACTGAACCTCATCTACAGTTTGCAAAAAGACTCTTCAATAATAACCTGCATTTTAAGATGAGAGCACTTAAGAGGTTTTCACCAAACATATTGCTAATTTTCACACAAGTAGGAAGCACTGTGGTTTTGTGGTTGATGGCTGGCACTTTGCGGATTTATTGTATTTGTTTCAGTATAGGAAAATTTCTAGGGTGTATTTGCTTTGTGACATAATGTCTTTATTATGTCTTCCAGAAATAATTGACCCAAATCAAGTTACACTATATACACTATATCTATTAGTTAATTAGACCTTTAAGATGCGACAAATAAAACACATTATTGACTTTTATATCTTCAATCAAATAAATATTTACAGCTGCAATTTGCCAAAATTATTTACCTTTCAATAATGGATCACGAAGAGAATATGCGCTACAGACTCAAATGAATGCCTTGGCCATCAGCAAACAAATTGCAAACAAAAGGAAAAAAAAACCTTTCCAGTTATCATTGCAGTGCATAAATAGCTGATGTAGTTCTCCTTTGAAGATGTGTGATCTTTTACATTAGTAGACTTATTTCAATGCATAATTGACCTTGAGATGGAGAATAACCTCATAGCAGAGTGGCTTTTCTTTCAGTGAACAATGAGCACAGATATTAGAGGACGTGCCTCTTGTCAATGAGCATTGCTGAAATCTGCCTATACCACACTGGGACAATCAATTGTGTAAATGATTGCAATAATCAAGGAAATTGCCTAATTTATAAATCCTGGCATACAGCATTTTAATGGATTCTTACATTTTAATGCTGATGCTTTCAAAGCCAAATGAATTGTTGTCCAAGCTGTCACTACACAAAATGATAAAAACATTCAGTCTTGCGGGTAACTACATCTCATGGATATTCAGACCACCAGGTACATAATCACTCATTAGTGAATTCTGTGATAGTTTCCAGTTACAAAACAACAGCAAAAAGCCACAGTTTCCTTACAGAAGAGCCTTCGCTGCAACCGAAGACTAAAAAAATCGTTGAGCGTTAGTAAACCAATATACTTTAAAATATTCCTAACCCTCTTCGTCCAAGTACGTCAGCTCGCTGTTTTACCCTTTTTCTTACTTTTCCCACACAGAAGCAAACCACCTTATTTCTTTAACTAAGAGGCAGGTCCAACACACAACCTTTAGATCACGAATCACGTATGCGGAGGCACCATTAACACGGCAGCAGAACGAACGGAGGGCTCGCTGGCATGGCTATAACTAGTAGGCAATGCTACCTAACCGGCCCTCCAGCTTGCTCTCCATCCTTACGCCGGCTCCCCAGATGTCCTTATACATAGATTGCTATTCTCAGTTAAACCTTAAGCAATTGATTTCAGCCAATAGTGGGCTGCCAGTACTTTACTTACTGCTCAATCTCACTAACCTGACATTTATGGTGTACTGATTGGCCTCTGTCAGTGGTGGTGGTTGTAAATTCACTTTGAAAAGCTTTGTGTTAACAGCCTTCAAGCAGGCTCGGAGACGAGTACGAGCAGGCGAGCTGACAATTGCTCGACCTCCTGCCCTTATTACAGTGAGTAAATCAGGCTTTGAGCCATTAGGCTGGAGCCTGAGGCCTACACAAAAAGGATTGACATGACTAAAGGTCAACCTCTGTCACACATGTGTAACAATTTGGATAATGGAATTCTGTAACTTATCTGGAAAAGGTGCCAAATGTGGAGACGGAAAGTATATGCTATGCTGAATTTGCCAGCTTTTACGTTATTTAAACGGCTGCATTTTTCAGCCACTACACGCTTGATGACGTGAAATCTGGGGGAACAAAAAAAGATATAAAGAAGTGATTGAGGCAATTTTGCCAAATACCAAACGTTTTTTCCACCCTGAGAAGGGTGTGCTGCAGTTTTGGTTTATTGTATCTATCACCAATATATTATTGGCATCGGATATGCAATATATTTTGGATATCCATATATGTCATTAAAATACTGCCTTTATTCACCCACATTTAATCAACAGTCAATAGAAATAATTCATTGCTAATGGTATCATAAATTAAGTGTAATTTCAAGCCTTACAACCTAGATTTTACCCAAAAGTGAAAACTGCCTTTACTAAGAAATTCAAATAATAATAATAAAAAAAGAAACACTCAAATGCTTCCAGAATTTTGGTGACTGGAATACAGTCACTTTCGAACAACATGGAAAGGCAGGGGGTCAAATAAGGACAGAAATGAGTGTTGGTATTTATTTGTTTCATTTCAACATTTTTGTGCATTACATAATAGAATCTCCCAAGTGAGATTATACTCCATGGAAAAACAGGCAGCCACTGCAAGATCTGGGAATTTAGTGGGGGGGGGGAAACCCCCGAGGATTCTGGGCGCCCCTGTGTATGCTCTGTGCAATACACACAATTTCTGTTCTCAGTAACAGGGTTGAGATTCTGGGGCCCTACACAACTCCCCACCAAAATGCATTCCAAACTTCCCTCCTTTTAAGTAAGGGGAGGATTAGTCCCCATGCTGAATTATTTTTGTCACACATGTTCTCAGGCTTACATTTGCCCAGGAATACAGTAGACACCTTGTGTACGTGGAACAAATATACTAAAGACAGAGGCATGAAAAAGTCTTATCGAACACACAGAATTTCTAAAAGAAACATCAAGTTTTAATTTAGCTGCTCTAAGGAGAAGAATTATCAGATATAAACTAACTCTTACATTTATGATCAAAGTTGAGATGTTCCTCAGTAAGGAATATATAACTTACAAAAGTTAGCTGGAAAAATGTGATACTAAGTGATCCAGAAATACTAAGGGGAGCAAGCTGCTTTATAGCAGCTTAGCGCAATTTTCTTCTAAGGTGCATAAATTAAAGAAGCTGGGGTGCTGAATGTGATCTTAGTGAACTTTCAGCTCGGCGAGCTACTGAGCACAACGTTCGTGTTATTTCCTCTAGGCAGGACATGAATTTAAAATCCACAAAAAAGTAAAAATCTTTGTGCTCCTTTAATAGAAAATAAAAGCAGGGTTTATACACACGCAAAATCCGCAGAAAAGGCAAAACAAAACAACAACAGAACGGCACCAGCCAGGACTCTGCATAGTTTGAGATACAACAGTAATATAACAAAGGTTTATTTTGAAGCTAAAATTATTTGAATTTCATGAACATGACATACTTGAAACCGAGCTGACAAGCAGTCTAGAATACTAGATGATGGATTGCTGAGAAACATAATTTTCACTTTACTAGAACCATGGCATGCAAATAGTTCAGTCCCCTCGTGCTTCGCTCTAACAGCGAATCGAGTGCAAAACTGCAGCTCTGAGAACCTGCGCGCACGCCTGGCACCGCAGCTGCGGCGCGCTCCCCGGGGCAGGGGTGAGCACTGGCTCTGCAGGCACACCGGCGTGCGGTACCCGCGGCGCGGCCCGGCAGCGTGCCCGCCCTCGCTCCCCGGCACGGCCCGCGCAGCGCTGCCTTGGGCTTCCTTCGGAGCACAAACCGGCCAGGAAAGCGGCGCTTTACCAAAAAGATGGGCACACCGGTTAATTCTGTCCGCTTCAGAGCAAAATCAGGACCATTTTTAGTGTTTTGTAATTGTTAATTAACGTCCTGCTATATGGGTATTTTATTATCCCTGAAGAAAACTAACATACGAAAAAACGATTCTTTCGCAAAAGCAGAATTTTAAATTAAATCAAGTTAAAACAAAGTGAAATTACAGCTTTGATATTCTTGGACTATTCCAAGAAAAAAACAATTTGATCTCCGGCAAAAAACATGAAAGACGGCAAACTGTTTATCAGGAGAACGACAAAAAGGAAACTACGAGATTCCATCCTTTGATATGTCTGTCAGGAAAACTTGCTTCAGCTAAGCTGCATTTGCAGGGAAAAAGACCATTACTGTTTAGCTGTTTCCAGAATTCACGGTTTAAAGTTCAGAGCCTGAAAAACTTCGACCACTAAAATGTATACGCCTTTTAAACTTCTGTATTTTGTTCTAATAGAATTTTAAGCCTATATCGTGTACATTCCTTAAGTCTCCTCTTATTAAATTTTGATGTTAAACAGAAAGGGGAAACCATGTGCAACTAGATTAATTCATCTCCAGGGAATAAGGACACATTAATAATTGAGATAATGTTTTCATATATGTTGGAATCAAGCGGGCCTTTTCACTTCTTTATTAGAAAACACATTAAGGGAAAATTATCTCATTCTCATCAATAAGGCCTAATTGCTGAGAAAGTCTCTGTTTTCTTTGCAATAACATTAGAAAAGGATTGTTCTCATTACTTCAAAACGAAAAAAAAAGATCAGAAATATTATCAAGCACTGTTGGAACAAATGCCTGTATTACCAAAGAGACTGTTTACTTAATACACCCAGTCCTGTTTTTGTTTTAAACAAATCAGAGTTTATTGTATTTTTATAAAATACAAGCAAACTCTGGATTGGATAGAAGTGGGCCAAAGGGGAAAAAAAGAACTACAACTAAAAATGACTAATATTTTTGGCTTTCTGAAGGGCTGATCTTTCTGTAAGTTATAAAAAATGATCTTGGCTGATTGCTAGAGAACTCCATGATTTCCCATGAACACCCATAGGTGTCAAGGCCTGTTGTGAGGTAATGGAACAGTATGTAATTTACTCTGAATCGCTGTACATTATGCTATATGGATTACATACAAAGCAAACACTGAGTGCATGGTGGGAACACTTGTGCAGACAGACCGAAGCCTATTTCCACAGTGTCGAACGATACATCAAATGCAATGCTTCTGATGTTTCCCACAACAAAGCTAACAAAAAGAGCCGCCAAACCAGTAACGATGCTTAAAAGTCTTTGCAATAGCGCTTCTATTTATTTGGTGCACACTGAAAACAAAGAGCTGTACATGAAAATAAACATCTATCAACCTAACTTTGCAATGCTGAGGGAAAAAATATTAGAAATCTATTTATGATACTAAGAAAGATAAGTTTCCTCGATAAGATCCATCAGGACTTACCACTGAATAACTCGTCTGTGGACATTTTTATGTTTACAGCTATCTTGAAAAGATCAGTGAGAAAGAATTGACTAGAGCCACAGTTTTATGAAGGGACATCGATGAGACATTCCTTTAATATTTACAGTGTTCTAATCCACCCTCTTATACCACACAGACTACAAGAATACAAACTATTCAAACATATACTTCCTATTGTTTTTATTTATTTTCTTAAATCGGCTTTGTAAATTGACACACGCTCTCTGATGACTTTCCTGACTATATTTGTTCTTTATTAAACATCAGTGCTTTGCTAGATAAAATGTACCAAATAGAAAGTCAAATAAATGAGAAATGGCCAAAACGTTATGTTTAACTAAAGCTTAGTGTATGTGATTCTTGCAAACAATTTTTTGCGTTAACAGAAATAATGTGAGACCGTGAGCTACCCACAACACCTCCTCTCCAAAACAATGTAATTCTTATTTTGAAGATGATTCGCTTAAAATACGCGTGCGCATGCATGCACACACACACATTGCTCTTAGCCAACAGGAAATCTGTGTTGTGTGTTACAAACGAAAGAGCAAACTCGCACAAAAACTCAGCTGACACCCGTTGGTGGCCTGAATTGGGCATATACATCAGTCCTGTGTCTTATTTTTCCTTTACATCTTTTGCTTCTTTGCTCTCGGCTCTTTCCCTCACCATCACCACCCCCCTTCTCTTCCTCCTTTCCACAGTTAAGCTCTAACTTGTTGGGCATTTTTGCAGTGGGTACTTTTGCTCTATTGGTACATAAATAATACCAATCTTTCATCTGATCTTTTCAAATGATTTTTAATCTAAACCGAAATTAGGCTAAAAAAAATCTTGCCCATTTTAAAAAAAAGTGTATCAATATTTGTAATTTAATATGGACAAAACTGATTCATATCCAATGAATCAAATTTTTTTAAAATTGATGAAGTATTTAAGGCTACCGCAAAGTACTCTAATTCCATTGACGTTAGCTAAATTTCAATGATTTCTGCAAGCTGAGGATCTCTCTTGCTTATTTTATCATTTAATATTCTGTTAATTAATATAGTCTAAACCACAAAACCCTTCTTCAAAATGATAATAAAGCCTCCAACATCATCATAGAGTGTTTCATAAATATATTTGATTAATAACATATCCCAAAATTCTCTCTTCACAATCAGTGGGCTTTGGTAGAAAAAGAATTAAGTCCAATTTATTAATAAATGCTATACAACAGAAATTCCAACCCCACTGAAGGCAGCAACAAAACCCCCAGTGACTTCAAGTTATGCAGTATTTTACTAAGTACACATACGTGTTTTCTGGGACCGATCTTTTATTCTTTTATGTGAAACTCTCTCTCTTGCCTCAATGACTCACCTGTGTTAATACTTTAAAACAAAGCCCTTGATGTATTATTTTTATTTGTTTGCATAGAGGAAACGCATAGGAGCTCTTGCTAATGGAAACAGGGCACCCAGATCAGGTACTATGCAAAAAAATAGCAAAATGATGAAAAGAGATATCAGCAGTGCCAAAGAACTTATCACCTGCACATTCACAGGCTCTCTGTGAACAACTGCTGTTCACAACATCTTGGCTCCGTAACACCAAATGTCTTTCAAAAATCCTGTTACTATGTACCACTGAAGACAACAAGAACACTATTGGCATCCTCACAGACTTTCGGTCAGGTTTCTTATCGGCGAGCATGCCCCCTGATTTTCTGAAGATTACGATTTGGTCTAGATGAGCGGAGCCAGAAACATCATCTGCCGCTCTACAGGCAGAGTCCTGCTGGCTCCCCACGGGAGCTCCCCTTGCCGCCAGCGGGAGCTGCAGCCCCAGGGGACTCACAGAACCAAGAACTGACACCTCCGGCACAAGGCAAAGCAGGAACGGACCGTTCCTGTAGATAAGAAGTACTGAGCCACTTGAGCCCTTACCACATCCACGTGCAAAATAAGCATATATTGTCTTTTCTTTCCAAACTAACACAAGACACTGTTGTCAGCATTTGTGTACAAATTATACCTAAGCATGAAACTCCAGTGCTTCACTGGAGACCAGTGTAAATTGTTATGACTAGCAATAGCCATGGGTGTCCCCGTAAGGCTAAAGGAGTACAATAGAGGGTCTACGATCTCCTCAGCCAAACGGCAGCCAGTGTTCACCGCGAAATAAGCCAAACTATCATGCCCTGAATGCCTTCATATCAATCATCAGTGTTGTCCTCTCTAAGAGGGTGACAAATACAAAAGACCATCTCAAAGGGAGAGCTAAAAGTGGCTTTCACACAACAGCGCTGAAGGCATCGCGAGGGAACAAATAGCTAGTGCATGACCAGAGTTGCACTAAATTGTGAACAAGCACTAACACTTTCACTGGGGGAATGGCAGACCTGGAGACTTGGCCCCTGCTCTTGTTTCAGCATCTTTATCAGACTGGCTGTAAGCCATAGCGACAGTCCCAGGATGCAATTTGCCATTTCAACCCATGTCTTCTACTCAAATTAAGATGACACAGCCCATACTGTGACCTGATGGCTCCTTGAGCTATTGCTATTCAGACCAAAATAGGAAGAATTTTTTTGTTGCAACCTACAGCCTCCTCTGGAAATGCCTCTGTGTTTCACATCACAGCATCTGCAATCACCTGCTCTTCCTACGCAAACCAAGTTCAGCTGTGAGATGCCCACTGGTTTTCTGGGTACTCTTAGTGGGGCAAGGTTTTTGCTTGCACTGGCTATCGACTACACTTCAAAATCAGGGTGAGCTTTTACTCAAATCAGGGTTTTTCTTCCACTGGGATCAAACCACGTCGTTCCTACATACAATTACACTTGACGTCTACTTCGAAATAATCAAACGTGACAAGGAAGGAAAGGTGATGACTTACTTCCCAGAGATGCTGCGTGTTCCTGATGGCTCCTGCTTGAACCTTCTCCGGCAGGAGGAGGACTCCCTGGAAAGGCCCTATCCAGGTGCCCTGCTGGATCCGCTGCGCCGCACAAATGCCATAGGCCAGGCCAGGCACCGTGCTAGTGCACAGACACACTTCCCGGGGCAGGTCGCGGAGCCACTCGGGGATCTCGGGCGGAGGGCCTGCTGCGGCAGCACTGCTGGTGCCCACGAGACGGCGCAGGGAGTGGAGGGGCCCGTGCATGGGGCACTCGCCGTTGCGGTTGTCGGCACACATGTCACATCCTGCAAGGCAAAGGCGAAAAAGCCCTGTGAATATGGTGCTGCCAGCTACCACCACGATTGCTACCCCAGGCAAGATCTCGCAGATTCCTCTGCTTTTCCCGTCATTTAATGGCAGCCCTATATCCATACACACCATGCCCTTTTGTACATCGCTTAGGCCAGCTTTCCTAACCTTACCAAAGCCCTTCGTAAGAAATCCCAAAGGCTCTGCAGAAACCCTGCGGACACTTTGTAAGCCCAGTGTGTTCACAGACCTGCCAAGACTCATTTATTGTGACACAGTTTTTAAGATTAATTTTTTGACTAATAAAAAGCCCATTTAAACCGTCTTGCTCTTGTGATGAAGGGTTCTGTAATGTGTTTCAATGAGGCATTTTAAATCACGCTCGTAATTTCTTACAAGTCTCCCTCACTCGGCTTACCACAGCTCAGCCCAAGGGTTTAACTGGAATGGGATTTAATTTGATCCTTACTTTGAACCAACATCCACTCTACTTTACGCATTAACATGTGTGTGCAGGCATGTCTATTTAGAAGATAAAATAAATAAAAGAGAACCTAATGAACGACAAATTGGAACATTTTATGTATGCTTGCTTTCTCATAGCCTAATCTAGTCTTGAAATTGAAAATATGTGGCAAACACTCCACATCTGTAGCACACCTTTGAAAATGCTTTTTTTCCTGGAGCTGGAACACGTCCTTTGCCTGTTCCACGTGGCTGAGGCTAGGAACAAAACCAGCACGCCTGGCTTTGCGAACAGCTCCCGTGAAAAAGACCAGTGTGGAGAAACGTTAATTTCCCTAACTGCTGTTATTAATGGATGATGTTTCTCTATTTTGGGAAGATCCAACTGTGATTTTTCTTTTATGAGCAAAGGAAATATTGGAAAAGTGTTTCCATTACACACTATTGCACATGCCATGAATGCGCAACTTCCAGGAATACGTTTCATGCTCAGGAAACCCATTTCTCTGGAGGTATACTGAGTTAATATAACAATAAATCTATTGAAATAGGTTACTGTCTTCTGCACATTTCACATTTTGTAGCACAATAAAGGTTTTCATATAATCTATTCCAGAAACACAAACAAAGGAGAAACAATAACTATACCGTAGCACTCGCACAGCAATTCACAGATCTTTCCCTGAACAATTTTATATCACCTACACCCATTCTTATAAAAATAAAGCAAAGTTTTCACTATAGAAGCTGGAGCTTAGTGGTCTAAGCCACAGATTTAGCCTTGCTAGATGGCCTGTAACCACAGGTCCAATTCTCAGCAGGACTGACTCAGCTCTTCCTCTTTCCAAGGCAGATGCATTGAGAAGCTCCATGCAATTTATTATGTAGGGCCTCCTTCCTATGGAGCCTTCAAAAGAAAACCTGCCTCTCTATTCAGCACGGGTAGTAAAAACGGCATGTTCAAAATACGGCCTCAAATTCTCAAATTTTTTGACACGCTTTCTAAGCGCTATTACCTGTCATTCTCACTCAAATCGTACCACAAGAAAACAGTGAGCTCAGAAATATGCCAATATTTGAAAGCCACGCGTGGAAGCTAATATCCCTAGAAATCACTACGCCTTTCTTCGGGCCTTCCAGGAAACATCCACGTCCCTCGCCACCACCTCTCCCGCGCCGCGACAGCCTCTCCGCAGCAGCAGCGCAAGGCGCCGCGGGGGCGAGCCGGGGGGGCGCTGCTCGGGTGGGCGACCCCTCCCAGCGCCGGCAGCTCCCGAGGCCCCCGCAGCGCCCGGGCCAGGGGAGCGGGCCGAGCCTTCGCAGTCCCGCGGCACGGCACCGCCGCCGCTCCGCCGACAAAGGCACCCAGCGGGGACAGCGCTTGCTTTGGCAAGAAGGCGCCTTTCGGCAGGATGGTTAAAGCCTCCCCCGAGCAATATACCCCCACCGCTAAACGACCCCTTTGCTGGGCTAAGCCGCAACTGCGGAGGGGATTCGCTCGCTTGGCCACGTCGATCAGAGGTGGCTCGAGAGGGAGATGTGCAGGACCCCAGGAAAAGGTTTCCGACCCGTCCGGAGAGAAGCTTATCCTGCAGCAACTATTCCTCCGGCCATTCCTAAGCATGAGGGAAAGAACGGACAGCAAGTATATCGTGAGGGTTTTCTACTGGTGTTGTTTCCGCAGCTAGTTTGGAAAGTGAAGCATCACCGCGACATCTCTTCTTTCCCCTCCGAACCCAGCGATCAAGAAACCCTGTGTTTTTGGCACATCCAAAGAGCTCATGGGCTGCGCTGCAGTTTGGCACGCACAGATCATACGGGACAGGATCCCAAATAGGAAAAAAGAAACAAATTGGCATGCAAGTACACTTTAAACAAATCCGGCATCTCACCGCACAAGTTTGAAAGAAAACATTTGACAGGAAAACTGAGGGTTTAAAGAGAGGATGTCTAACCATGCTCTCAATTAGCACCCAGGCAGGCCCCTGAATGCGACCTGTCTGCACTCTGCTCGACCATCTTTTAGATGCGTAACTCTCCTCCCAACTGCCTGATTATTAATGGCTTTCCTGGAGACACCATGTCTCAGTAGCAACTGAAATTAAACATGCCACGGCATCTTCATGGCTCCGCTCAGGCAATTCCAGTGTCAATCGCCCGCGTCCCGCCACCAGCTAGGCGTAATTTTTCATGCGCACCACTTTCGTTCCTGCCCGGGACAAGGATTTCTTCACTTTCTCCCAACAGTATATGCACACGGGTGTGGGTGCATCACTTTATTTCTACCTCTTGAAGGAAAAGAGATTAAGAAATCGAAGAGAGGTATAAATGAAGCCCATGCCACTGTCATTTACAGAAAGTCGCACACAGTGATACTGTTTTCCACTCTCTGAAAACACTGGTAATGTTTTAATGCTTGGCAGCAGCAGTATCTTATCTCCTGCTGTGCTCCTTTCCCTTTGTCCTGCCAAAGCTGAAAATTTGGAAAACGGGACATCTTCTGGAACTGTTTTGGCTTATGGCTTGTGGATGAGAGGGAGGGAGTCATTAATGCTAACCAGTACTGAAATTCTTCTTAGCCGCATGCTTGATCTATCGCTAGTCTTTATTTGCTTTTTAGGAATCCAAACAAATTTCCCCATGCGTGGTATAAGGAGTAAAAGCCCTACTAGACGTATTTTACCTTGCCTTGAGTAAGAGAGTTAGTGCACTTCTTTCCCTTTCTGTGACTTACTTTCACCTAATGATACTTGGACACCCAGGCACACTTTCTACAGTGTTATACGTTTAAATACTTAAGCATATACATTTAAATACATGTATGTTTAAAGACAGCCACCATAGGTAGTGGATTTCTTTGCCTCAGAGGAGAAGGGAGGGAAGTCCTTAATATCAGATGGGGGGAAAAGGGAGAACTTTTTTGTAAGAGCAGGCTCCGTCTTGCCCATTACACGGGCTCACAGGACGATCAGCAGGACCATCTCCGTGGACCCCATGAAGTAGGATGTGACGCACTTGTTTATCACACTACTGGGGTCTCCAAACTAGATGGCATCCATTACAGCGGGGGGTGGGAAGTCCACGCAGGAGGGACGTGGTGGGGCAAGCCCAAACTTTCCGGAGGGCTGCCACACGCGGCAGCGAGGAGGGTCGCACCATCTCCTCCCTCCTATTTAGGCCTCAAAGAGTAGCTATGCGACGAATACAAGCCTCATCCGAGGACCACCAAAAATTAATACTTCTACTGACTGCAACAGATGCAGCGAAGCCCCAAATCAGGAGAAGATGCAAGAAATGTGAGAAGACTAAGGGATTTGTTGAGAATGGAAAAATCAAGGAGAACTGCAGGCAGGGTAGCGTGTCTCCTGACAAAACCAGGAGACTTAGCAGGTAAGGTCACTGGGAGCGCGGCACCGCAGGCCCAAAGGCAGCCAGATTCTTTGGAAGGAGATCACAGTCTCTCCCTTTCTACCCTCACCCGCTATAGATGGGAGGATTTAGGCAAGAAAGAAGCAAGGAAAAAAAAATAAATGATATCCTAGCAGAGCTGTTTGCTATGGCTCTTTTGGGAGGAGTGCAATATGTTATCATTTATTTGCCTCCATAAAAATGAACACAGCGTAATGCCAGCACTGTAACTCCACGTGAGTACACTTAAAAGTACTAAACTTAAGCCAAACAAAAAGGACTCATCATTGCCCCCAAAATATAATAGCTTCTAAACACTTTCCAACCTAAATAATACCACTAGCGCATATTTTAAAGGAAATCTGAGAGGAGAAGGCTTTTGTCAGTAAAGGTAGAGTCCAACATCATGTTTAAACCAGCAAACCAGCTGAAACAATAAATGAAAGAAACACGCTTCGCCTTGGCAATAATCTGCTTCAAGGGTGCAGCTATACAGGATACCTGCAGTTCCCGGGTATTGAAGAAGGGTGGCCTCTGACCCCCCGCCTCGTAACTCACGGCAAGCACGCAGGTATCCGCCGTAAGCGGCCCTCATTTCACACGGCATTGCCCACTCGCCGGCATAAATCACCGGGGCCGGCCCTGCGTGCCCGCGAGGGCCCCGGTGCCCAGCCAAAAAGGCGGGCGGGTGGGTGCGGGCTGCGGCTCCCCAGGCCCCAGGGGCTCCCCGCGCCGCAGCTGCCTCCCGGGCGGGCTGAGGCGCATCTCTCCGCGCTGCCCCGGCGACAAATCCGCCGGCGCCCCGCATGCTCGGCGGCTGCCCGGCCGCCCCGCCGGGGAGGACACGGGGACGCGCTCTCCCCCGCCGGCGGCTGCTGCCCTCGCCTCAGACCCTCGCTTCTCACCACGGGGCCGGGCCGCGGCTGCCCCGGCCCCGGGAGAGCCCGGCCGCCCCGCGCCGCCGCCCTGCGCCCCGGCGGGGAGGAGGGGGCCGCGCCGCCCGCGGAGCGACTTTGGGGTCATTTCCCTCTCTTTTCGCGAGGCGGGCAGGGCGGAAGAGGGTTTGATTTTTCCCTGTCTTCGACTGCACGTATGAATGAATTAAACTTCCGTGGCAGGTATGAGAAGGGTAGGAGAATATTGCGTGTAGATAAACCTTGCCACCCCCTGCCCCTGAGAGACCCCCATATACAATGCAGAGATGATGAATAGGCTCTGGGAGAGGAGATCGAAGTTCAGTCCGCACCGGCTCCACTCTCTCCTACAAAACTATAGGGCAATTAATTGTGGCTTGTCCCCTCATCCTTCATCTCCTGGTGGCACATATCGATGGAGATTACTGCTGATGGACCATTTTATCACCCTAAATAAACAGTCACCACCTTCTCTAACCTCAATCTAATATATGGCTATCTGCTATGTTTAAGGGTGCTGGGTAACTAATGATGTAAAATAGTTAAATCATATAGGTTACCAGCAGCCTAGAGAAAAAAAAAAATCCAAATATTCCTCGCACCGATCCACTTCCCAGCACGCTGCATGCACACGATCTCCCCGTAAACTGGAGGGGAAGGGCCGTGCAGACGGCTCGCCTGGGTGACCAGCCCTTTTACCCAGCGCAGGCACGGCGGCGGCAGGGGCCGGAGCCCGGCCGGGCGGGCGGCAGGAGCCTCCCCGCAGCAGCCGGGGCGCCCGGCCCGGCCCCCACACCGCGGCCCAGAAATACCCTCGTCCTTTAAAATGCAGAGCTGCGAAGGAAAGCGGTCCCCGAGCCCTCGCCACATTACCGGGGATTTAACATAATCCCCTTCCCTTCCCTGGCAGTAAAGACCGCCGGCCCTAATTAGCTATGTGCTTCCCCCCGGTAACCCCCTTGCAATTTAAAGCACTTACCTGCAGACGCGCAACGACCCGCTCCTCCGCGGGTGCGGCCCTCCCCCCCCCCCCCCGTTTTAGCTGGTACCGCACGATGAAGGGGGAACCGCCGCCGCCGTCCCTGCGCCGCGCCCGCCCCGAGCGCCCGGGCCCCGGCCGCGTCTCCGGGCGCCGCTCCGCGGGCGCGGGCGCTGTCCTGGCGGGGCGGGGCGGGGGGGCTCCCACGCGGGAGCAGCGGCCGCCGCCGGGCGCCTGGGGAAGCCCGAAGCGCTGCGCTGCCCGCGGGCCGCCCTGCTGTGCAGCGAGGGAGAGGCGGCCGAAAGCAAAGCCGGAGGGACAGGCAGCAGCGAGCGCCCTGCCCTCCCGGGTCGGCAGCGCGGGGTCGGGGCCGGGGCGGGCGCGAGGATCGGGCCCTGCCAAGCCCCAGAGCGCTCCGGGGGAGCTCCGGGGGGTTATTTGGAGCTAGGATTCAGATTAAAGCAAGTAAGTAGAACCCAGATTGCAGGCCGTCACTTCTCGCCTCACCTACAGCCCACGCCCTCCCCGCGGACGGGCACCCCCAGCGCAGCACACGCGGCGGGGCGCTCAGCGCGGCTGGACAGCGCGGCCGCCCCGGGCCGCGGCGGTGCCTCCCGCGGGCCGAGCCCAGCCGCGCAGGCCGGGGCCGCGGCTCGCTTTCCTGCGCGCCTGCTGCCGTGACGGCGGGGCCGCCGGCCGCGCTGCGATTCCCGCGCTCCCTTCGAGTTTGCGGGGGGATTTCTTTATTTTTAAGAACACGTTGCCCGAGGCGAACGCACCTTGCTCTCGGAAGGCTGAAACACCCACTCGGGCTAAGAGTTCTGCTGAAAGACAACTTCAAAAAAACCCAAATCACTGTTAGAGGAAGAGCTGCTCAGTGAACAAGATCAGTGACAAGAGTTTTTAGGCTGTTAAAAGAAAAAAAGAAAAGAAAAAGCGAGCAGCAGCAGAGGGAGCGAGGGCCCCGCCGGCCGCAGCGCACAAGCCGCCTTTGTGCGAGCGCCGCGGCCCCGCCGCGAAGCCTCCCCGACCGCCGCGATGGCGGAGACGCCGCGCAGCCCCCGCCGGCCGCGCCGCCGCCCGCTCCTGGAAAACGCTCCCCCCCGCCCCCCCCCCCGCTCCCCAAATCGCTTTTTTATCTTCCTTTCTCTTTTTAAAACCTTTATCTCGCAGATTTACAGAGCTGCCCTGAGAAGTAAAACATGTATTGTCTGAACAGTCCGGCTGGCGATTAAAAGTGCGCTTCGGATTCCATTAGGCGCGTGTAATTTATGAGCTCACGTTTTCTGCACCGAGAACAGAAAATACAGGAGTACTTTTCACTGCAGGGTAAACCCAAGCATAAAGAAGTCGCTCGAAACAAACCTGGTATCTAACATAGAAAGATTTTCAGTGTTAAGACGGGGGGAAACCCCAAATTCTGCGTCAACCTTTCCTCTTGCTCCCTGAGACCTGTGCACAACGCCTCAGGCTGCCCTCGCAGCCGCGGAGTTCAATCGCTACGCAGCAGAGTTTCACGGAAACTTTCAAAACAAACTCCGTCTCTGAAATGAAATTAAACGAATCCACGTTTTCCTTGGGCGTGCGCTTACGGTTTTGGGTGCCGTTTCTCTGTTCGACAGCCTTCCTTAAATAGGCATTTCGGGGGGGGGGGGAAGAACAACAAAAATAAAGAATTTTTATAAACTCTAGAAGAAGAGAGGGTGTTGGAAGCAACGGGAAAAAAGTACACAAGCTAAAGACATCTCCAGTGTTTTAACAGGGTTAGAGCTGTGTGCTCAGACTGCTAGTAATAAATTTGATGAATTAATACAGTTAATTTACTTATTTTCACCCCGATATTTTCCTCTGCCGTGTACTATCCACAGAGACAGGTACAAAAAAACAGGTGGAACCAGTTTCTAAAAATCACCCTCCCTAACCGATACAGATGTTAAATAATTGGGGCGTTGCCCCCCCTCAAAAAAAAACCCGATAATCGGCAACAACGGGATTAAAGGCCCCCTAACCACCACGTACAAAATGAATTCTGACAGCCAGACAGACGAGCTTTTTCCCTCTTGAAAGCCAGCTTGCTTTTCGCCTTAAATGGCCGTGTCACACTTTTCAGTAGGGATGAAAAATAAAACTAGCAAGGTGTTAACGAGGTCTGAAAGGAAAGCGATACTCCGAGACGAGAGGGAGGAAAACTTCGCCCTGGCCCTTCTGCTGAAAGCGGCAACTTTCCTCCTGCCCAGCGCAGCGGAGTACTTGATTCCTGGGGGCGCAGCGGGCCCCCGGCTGCCCGGGCAGGAGCTGGGCGAGCAAAGCACGGCCGGGGGGAGCCGCTTCCCAGCGGGCGGCTGCCGCGCCGTGCCGGAGCGCATCTCCCCCGCCGGCCCCCGGGGAAGCCCGCCCGCCGCAGCCCGCCTCGCCGGGGAGGAAGAGGCGCCGCAACCGACGCGAAGGCGCCTCCGGGGAGGGGAGAGCGGGGCAGCGGCTGCTCCCCGCGGGGCGGCGGCTCGGAGGGTGCCTCGGGCCGCCGGGGGCTGCGGGGGGCGGCACGATACGTACGGTTGTTGGGGTCGCCGCTGTGCTGGTTCAGGGGGATGATCTCCATGCGCTGCTGCCCGTACAGGTAGTAGTCCAGCTCCTCCGCCGTGCAGCGGAAGCGGGCGGCGCGCTCGCCGCACTTGCTGCCGCCGCCGCCCGCCCCGCACAGGTCCTTGCCCGGCGGGGGCGCGGGCGCCGCGCCGGCCGCCGGCTCGGAGCTCTGCAGCGGCCCGAAGACGGGGATCTGCGCCACGGGCAGCGAGGCCAGCCCGGCCAGGGACGCGGCGACGGCGGCGCAGGAGGAGGCGGAGGAGGACGACGGGGTGGACGAGGAAGAGGAGGAGGAGGCGGAGGAGAGGGAGGCCGGGCGCGGGCGGAGGCTGTCGGCCGGCGGCTCGGCTCGCTCGGGCGGCTGGAGCTGGGCGAGGGCCCCGCTGCTCTTGAGCTGGCCGCTCTGCGGGAAGAGCTGCTGCCAGTGCTGCAGATAGGCGGGATCCACCTTCAGGAACGCGGATCCGCCGGGATCGCCGGGCTTCAGCATCGCCGCTGCCTGCGGAGCGGGGATGGAAGGGGAGAGCGGCCGTGAGACCCCCGCCCGGCCGGGCTGCCCGGCGAAGCCACGGCACACGCGTGGGCTCCCCGCGCGGCTCTGCGGCGGCGGCGCCCCGGCCCCGCTTCCCGCCCGTGCCGGGCTCGGCGGGAGAAAAGCCCCGGGGCTGGGACGCCCGCAGCGCGCTCGCAGAGCGAGAGCCCCTTCGCTGCCGCCTGCAGACGCTGCCGCCTGCAGACCCAGCCGCCCCCAGGCGCGCCCCCTCGGCTCGGCCCGGCCCGGCCCGGCCCGGCCCGGCCCGACCCGTCCCTGCAGCCCCGCCGCACGCCCGGCCCCCTCCTTACTCCTCTCCCGGCGGCAGACAACTCTCCAAGTTCACCACAGGGAGAAGGCGGAAACTTCTCCCCCGTCTCCGGCAGCCCCCGCTTTCCAAGCCGGCCTTTACAGGCGGAGGACCTGGCCCGGCAGCAGCCCGGGCCGCCTGACCGCGGCCGCCGCCCGGCCCGCGGCTGCCTTACCTGGGCAGGGTGCGCGGGGACGGGCTGCTGCGCGGGGGGCGGGCGCGGCCCCGGGAGGCTTCGAGACGGAGGAGGGCAGCGAGGGGCTTTCCGCGGCTTTGCTTGGGGAAGCGGGGTCGCCCCCCCCGGGCCGTGGGGCCGGGCGGCCGCTCAGGTCCGAGCCGCCGGGCTCCCTCCGCCGCGGCTGTGCATCGCAGGCGCGCTCGGGCTCTCCGCTCGGCGCTCTGGCAGACTCCGGGCTGGACACGTGGGTTTTACGACAGCACAAAATACAAGTGTGTGTGGTGCCTGCGAGAGGGCGGGGAGGGAGCGGGAAGTTACCAGCGAGCCTCAGCGCTGAGCCTTTTTTTTTTTTGGCAACCTCCCC
This sequence comes from Dromaius novaehollandiae, assembly GCF_036370855.1. Classification (NCBI taxonomy): domain Eukaryota; kingdom Metazoa; phylum Chordata; class Aves; order Casuariiformes; family Dromaiidae; genus Dromaius; species Dromaius novaehollandiae. The sequence continues at coordinate 38,410,359 of NC_088132.1, forward strand.
ACTTTGTTCCTTGCTCAATTTTTAAAGGTGCCCCCGTACCCCTCCCTGCTGCCCCCCGCAAGCGCAGGGGGAACGACGGCCCGGCCCGGCTCCGAGCAGCCGTGCGGCGGCAGCCCGCTGCTCCCGGGGGCGGCCGCTCCTCGGACGCCCTCGCCTCGCCTCGCCTCGCCTCCCCCGGGGCTGCGGCGCCGCAGAGCCCTCCGCGGCGCGTCTGGGGCTCCGACACAGCTCCCACACGCTCTGCTGCCTGCGCCCGCTGCCTCTCGGCTACCTGTCCCGAGGGCTCCCGACACGGGCGAGGAAACTCACCGCTCCAGAGTCTCCTTCTCCTCTAACCTGGTCCTCGCGAGCACCAGCGCCTCTCTCCCCCCTCTCTATACTCACAAGCACAGACCAAGAGGTGTGCACATGGAGAGGCAACCTACGGCGACAAACTTCTAATCTCTGACTACTTTTTTTTTACCCCACTTGGCTTAATATTTGGCTTTTTCCTCCCCTCCACTCAGCTGTTGAGAAAGGTCACATATCAGTGAGCATTTAACAGGTTCTTCACTTTCTCTTCTGCATCGCATGAAAAACTAGACGAGCGCTATCGTTTGTCTTACATATATCACATGTGTATACAGTATCCTATACACTGAAGACAAAATATTTACATAAAGTGTTTATATCGTCAAAACATCTCTCGAGTATGAAGAAAGCCTACGCTGCTGGATGTCACGCACCACTAGGCGCACACCCGCTCACAAGCGCAACGTGCGCGCATCCCAACAAGCGATGCCATCCCCCCGCCCGGTTTCCAGCTATTGCTTTCCCACCCTTCATCCTCGCAGAGCCTGGGAAAGCTGCTGCTGTTTAGATTTTGTCTGTGTCTAAGGCAGGACATTTTAACACAAATTTGAACAGAGCTGGGGCAAAAAATGTTTTGACTGGCGTCACTTTGACAAGGTCATCCGTCATCTGCTGTACAGATTGATAACACCTAAGTTAAAGGCAAACACAAGTAGGAAAACCCCCTGATTTTTATGGGTTATAAAGCTAGCTATAAAAACCGTCTCAATGTCTTTGATCAATTCTATCGTGTCAGATACAATGAATTTTCAGTCCTCCCGCTCTCCTAATCCACTTTTAAAAAGTTCTGAAATACTGCGATTTAGCTGAGGCACAGAGGTGTAGCGTGGAGCCCTCTCCGCACACTCACTAGCGCGTGTATAAAGCGCTGACGGATATACAGAGCGGCGGATGGGGGCTCTAGGTTTTCTCTTTCTTTCTTTTCCCTGCCTTAATTCAGTATCTCGTCCTTCGCTAGTTCTTTCCCAGTAACATTTTTATTCCAGCTCCTCCGTTTGTTTTTATTTTTTTTTAATTTCCACCTATGAATTATTATCGTTTTCATTACCGGACACCTCTTTAAAATACTAAATCTCTTTTAGTGGCGGCAGTCTCTAAAAATTCGTTTCACGCTGGAAAAAAACGTGATGAAGTGGGGAAAAGCTCCCAGCTAATGGGCTTAAGTGCATTGTCAATATCTGCATTTGCCTCGAGTTGCTAACAGAAATATTCCATGTGGGTTCATATTAGGAGGACTCGAATCTGCAACAGCAAAAATCACTTGGGATTTTTTACAGCGAGAAAAGTATCACTTCGAGTGATCGCGGTGGCAGCACGAAATTTATAGCGGCTCTGCGCCGCGCTGCCAGCGGCCCTCCGGGGGCCGCAGGAGGGGGCAGGGGCAGGGGCAGGGGCAGGGCTGGCCGCGCTGCCCCCACGCCGCGGCGCCGGCGGGCAGCGGGCAGCCGCGGCCGGGAGCCCGCTCGCCGCTAGCCCTGCCCCCAGGCCCCGGCCCCGGCCCCGGCCCCGGCCCCGGCCCCGGCCCCGGCGGGGAGGCAGCCGCGGCCGCCTCTCCCTGTCACTCAGCCGGCGGCCCCGGCCAGCCCCGCCGCTGCGTTTTGCTCTCTAACGACCAGGTGGGAACGACGAGGTGCGACACGCGCGGGAGAGGAGGAGGAGGAGGAGGGGCAGGGGGAGGGGGAGGCAGCCGCGGGGCGCCGAGCAGCCGCGGGGACAGCGCGGCTCCCCGGCGCGGAGGGAGACCTTCCCTGCCGCCCGCCTCGCCGGGACAGACAACCGAGACACGCACACACAGACACGCACACACAGACACGCACACTGCCGGCCCTGCAGCCGCTCCTCCCCGGGGGCTGCGGCCAGCCCTGACCTCTGCTCTCGCCCCCCCGGGCGCACCGGCTTGTGCGCGGCCCTTCTGTCTCCCCCGAGTTTGTCCGCCGTCTGTTTGTTAACACCCCCCCCCCCCCGATGTGACTTCTGTGGGTAAAGACGCAGAAAATAAGAGTTTTTTACTGCCTGCCCCTTCCCCTTCTCGCTGGCTCTTTCATTATTTAGGGGACAAGCACTGAAACAAATCACATTGACCGTTTAGAAAGCGATCAAACCTTTACAAAAATCCATCGCCTACGAATCGATTGGCGAAAATTTGCTAGGAATTTGTTCAAAAGAAATAAATAAGGAGGGTAAGTGTATTAAATGCAAAGGGGGAGCACGGTGGTGTTTTTCTTCATTGATTAATGACCTCTAAAATAAAACAAGCGGGAAGAGGAGCCAAGATCGATAAATTAACTACCCAAATTCATCATTTTCCCTGGGATTTCTTTTTCTTTTTTGGTAAATAATCCCCAGGAAGGACGTCTGTCTCTCTGGGAACTCGGGGGTCGCGTTTGGGGCTGGGCGTAGAAGAGGGAGTAAACCCCTTTCGGGAAGGGATTGGATGGGGGACACCCTATCTGATTTCGTTTGACACACAATTTAAAAGTTTGCCTTTCATATTAATTAATTCTCCTGATCTGGGGAAGACAAATGGTCGGTACCTCTGACAGGAGTCCGATAAAGGATTCAGCAGCTTTCCTTCTTGCCCTAGGCGTCTCCTCATCCCAGTTTTAAGGTCATGAGCAGCCGAGTTAATAATTCATTAATATAGACATTTATTCAGATGGGATTCACGGAGATTCACGCTCCCCTACACCTCACCGCTGGATCCAGCTTCCCTGCGAGAGGAGGAGCGGGGCAGCCGAGGGGGCGGAGGAGGGCACGCAGCCCCGCGCCGACCCGGTTCTGCGGGGCGGCTACGAGGCGGCGCCCCCGTGAGCGCCCGCGCGGGGCCGCCCGCCGCAGCACCGCCCCGCTCCCCGCCGTCCCCCGCCGTCCCCCGCCGCGCCGCGCCGCGCCGCGGGGGCAGCGCCCGCCGGGCCCCGGGCGGCGGCGGGGAAGGGGCCGGCCCGGCGGCACTCGCCCCCTCCCGAGCGCTTCCTGAATTGAAACCCGGCGCTCGCCTCCCCCCCCCCCCCCTTTCCCCGACGGCATCCCAGATTAGACGGCAGCCACGGCGCGGCAAGACCGGGTGAGCCCGGCCGAAGGAGCCGCGTTTCCCCACCCCGCCCGCCCTCTGACAGCGCGCGCCCGGGTCAGGCCCGGGCTGAGGCGCGCAGCGGGCTGCGCCGCGCCGGCCGTGGCAACCGCCGCGGCGCGCTGGCGCGGAGCGTCCCGGGCGCGGGCCGAGGGGGCAGTCCCGCCCCCGAAAGCCCCGGCTCCTGAGTGCGCTGCACCGCCTCCCTCGGAGCCGCCGTGCTGCCGGCCAAGGCGGGGCAGCCCTGCGGCGAGCGGCAGCGCCGGCGCCAGGTGAAGGCGTACGCCCTGGAGCGCGCCCCGGGCTCGCCTCCCCCGCGGGCCGGCCCCGGCAGGGCCTGCGCCCGGGCTGCTCCCACCCCGCGGGAAAGAGACGCGAGGCGGCGGGCGAGACACGCGCGCCGCGGGGCCGGTGCCAGGCCGGAGGCGCCCCCCTGCCCGCGGCTGTCCACCCAGGCCCGCCGGGGCCGCGCAGCGGCCGGGAAGGGTCCCAGAGGGCGCCCGCGCCCCCGCCGGCGGGGTGAGGCCGGAGGCGCCACGGGCCGAGAGGTCGCTCACGGCGCGGCCTCTGCGGGGCCCCTAGCGGTCCCTGCGGGCTTCCTAGCGGTCGCTTCGGGCCCCTAGCGGTCCCTACGGGCTTCCTAACGGGCGCTTCGGGCCCCTAGCGGTCCCTGCGGGCTTCCTAGCGGTCGCTTCGGGCCCCTAGCGGTCCCGGCAGGGCGCTCCCCTGGGGGATGTCAACCCGAGGGGCTGGAGAGAGGCAGCTCAGGGCAGGGGATGCCACCTCGCACTCTTTCCTCCCACCGAGGACAAGGCAGGTGGCGTTTTCCGGGCCCGAGGGACAGCCCATTGCCCTGAGCCGTGCTCCCTGCTCAGGGAGACCCCCTGGCTCCGAGCTCAGCGCGGCCGGTCTCGACCCACCGGCCCCTCTCCACTTGCCCTCCGCCTCCCAGAGCTGCCCAGCGAGGGCTGCGTGAGAAAAACAGCTGGGGTGGGGGGCAACGTCGACAGCGTGGGACTGCCCTCTCCCTGCAGGGATTAATGTGATGCAGACGCTGGGCCCCTGGTCGGGCCCACTCTGGGGTATCCGAGGGATGAAGGGTCTCTCCAAAATGGGATGGAGATCCTTCCTTGGGACCAGCTAGCAAGAGACTGCCAGAGGAGGTCTGCTGCAAGCCATTGCTTTGGGGAGAAGAGAAAGCACCTGCCCACATGGAATTGGACTGAGATTATTAAATGATTTGCCAATGGCCACCAAGCAGATGCCAGCCAGACAAATAATGACTTTCTGCCACTACTGACCTGATACGGATGTGAACTAGTGACCTTTGAGGTGAAATGCTCTATAGTCTATTACCAATTCCCTGAGCCACCAAATCCCCCTAACAGACAGATTCAAATATTTATGTCCATCAACAAAACAAACTCTGCTCCAAGCAAGGCATACTGCAGATGGGAAAAGAAAAGGAATTATTCAGTTGTAAAGACCAAGTAAAAATACGTTAGAGAAGAAATAAAGTTGAATTAAACCATGCCAAATTTGGGTTAATTTCATTCCTCTTTTCACTCACATCCCCTCTGAAAGTATTCTCAATTAGGTGAGAATTGTTAACCGTTCAGATGTAGGCTTTGTTTTGGGGCTTTTCTTTCTTTCTTTCTTTCTTTTTAACCAAAGACCCAGTCTAATATTATTCTATAATACAGTATGCTTACTAAGAAAAAAATCCCAGAAGATTTTCCAGATAGGATTATACAATTTAAAATCTGTTCTCTAAATCATAACAAGATTAATAGGCATAAAGAATACTGGTATCTTTAAGCATGATTAGTAATTTCTGGATTGCTGCATTGCTGAGTGCTCATTTTTATATGCCTTTCATTCACCTGAGTTTCAGAAATGATAGGAAGGAGCACTCTGAAAAGCAGGCCTCCTTTACAGTAAGTGCTTAACATCACGCTTCCCAAAACAAAGGCATTCAACATTTTGAATGCTTAAGCAGCACTGAGTGGCTATTTCGAACAGCAAAACATAGTCTAGAAAGTTTTCCTGTACTTCAGCTATAAATAGTTCTCATAAATATGGAATCCATTAAATATGATTGTTTGCATATGACACTAGAATGATAAAGTCTGGACAAAACTCAAGAATAGTAGCATTTCAATGGTTGGTATTGTCATGAGAATGCCATGGTTTTACCACAAAGTTTGCAGAAATAAATAAAAATCTTGTTGTTGTTTTTTCTATTTTGGCTTAGAGTTATAATCACAACTCAATGTTTTTTAGCAGAAAAACCTCACAGTTTAGATTTCCAATTTAATAACTGCTTTTTCACAATGTGCACTTTTCTACTGTTTTTTTCTAGGTCCGTACTCTGATAGCTTTATTTTCATAAGTCACCAGTGAATATATTGACAGTGGACTGACAGCCCTGGTGACCAAAGTTGCCTTCGAGGCAGGGACCATGTCTTCCTCTGCCTTATATAGCATGTCGTAAAAGGCTGCACATACATGTCTGAAATACCAACCCTGCTAATATCCTTTGTTTTTGCTGGACTCTTGCAGGTAGGTGATCCATGCTCCTTCATGTCTACACTTAGAAGTTTCACAGAACGACTAGTATAAAGTGGAATAGTTTATTCAGAATAAGCCCATATATGGGACTTACTCCAGTAAGCCAAATTCCAGAATACAAGTGCTCATTCTGATATCATTATTCAAGAATAATTATTTTGGTAAACTTCCACGTGTAGACAAGGTCTCTGGGAGGGGGGAAAGGCTCTTTTGGAAGAGAGTATGTGTGCGGTGGACTGAACAACCAACCCTGCAAGGAAACTGTGAGCTGTAATCTTTTTGTTGTTCTGTGTCCAGTGTGCACGTCTGAATTCAAAATGACTGTGTAAAGCGTATTGTGGAAAACGTCTGGTCAGCTTCAGCACCAAACAGAACTTTGGGCTGCTATGGCAATAGAAGTAAATAGTGCCTAATGACCAATACACAAATAAATTAAACTGAACAGCACATAAGATGAACTGTCAAGCAGAAGTAGCTAATAAGCAATTTAAAGAATTAAAAAATTTCAGGAGAATTATTACTACTCCACAACCGTTGCTTTGGTTCAATTCCTGATGCTTTATCAGATAAATTTTTTGCTTCAGTTCTTTGCATGACTAAGTATTTCCTGTAACGTTATCTAGAACTATAGGTTAATGGGAACTGAAGTCCAGAGTCTAGTCCAGAAATAGAGTTGTTCAAAGAATACATGACACAGACTAATCAATTGGCTTTTCAACAGAGAGCAATGGTGTTCTAGCTGGCAGCTTTTTACAGCAGGGCTTACTTTATAACATCTTCCAGAGTGAATTATTCATGGCAAGGAAGCCAAAACCAAAATGGCTGATGTAAATTGCAAATGCATGGAACAACCATACACCTTAGGCTAGAAACCTGCCTAAAACTGCCTGCTGTGAAATTCTGCACTCTCCCATTTTGACTACCAAGCAGCAGTTTTTCTCCTTTTCTGTTTCCCTTCTGACAACCAGACTGCCCTTATTATTTTACTTTGTGCATGTGTGCTAAATCTACACTGGGAGCTAACTCCCTTGTTTGGAGAAAACAAGCAGGTTCTCTGTATGCTGTCACAGATACTTAGCCTCCATCCAGCTGAAGAGGCATGGAAACAAAAAAACCAACCCTGCAACCCAGAGCTCTCAGACATATATGATTTTGTGGGCTATTCCTCATTTCGGCTAGAACAGGTTAGCTGCTCTGCTACACTGGTGATGCAAGTACTGTTTCTTGGGTTTAGAAAGAAGAAATAGAAACTTCGGACTGGAAAGAAACACTTCATCCACTGGGGTCAGTATGCTGCTATTCTAGGCAGTCATGTAATAGCTGTTAGGTCCACAAACACTGAAAAGAACATCCCTTCTGACTCCTGCAAGCTGTACAAGCCCTGCTCTCTCCTGCTTCCCCCAAACAGTATACTATAGTAAACTTGAGACTTTTAGGACAAAAGATGAAAAAATTATCCAAGATACAATGTACCACAGATAAAGAGCTGGAAAGACCAGGGACACCAGTAATGCTATGGGCCTCTGCACTGGGAAAGGAATTTGCCAAGTGAAAATATCCAGGGAACCTGAGAAAGTGAATAGCCCCTCACAGAACAGAGGAAATCAAAATGTCTCCAGTGGTCCAGTGATAACCACAGGGAAAGGTTCCACTAGACCAAAATGTCATGGTCAGTTTTATCTCAGAAAAGTAAGAAAATCTTGGCCAGATAATGTTGAGATCCTCCAAGGATCATCAGTGCAGCTTTAGCTATTTCTGGTGCTTTAAAGAAAGAGAAACAAAAATAATGTATCAAAACACTATCTGGCATTAAGGGGGGAAAAAAAAAACGCGGACAACTCCCCTCTCCTATGGTATTTATAGAGACAACACAAGGAAAAAGGAGGTGAAAGCTGGTCTATAGCAGTTGGGATCAGGTAACATCCATGCTGGCAGTTTGGAATAACCAGCAAGGAAAACCAAGGGTTAAACTTCAAACAACAACCTATAAAACTCCACTTAACCCTTTGGCAACAAAATGATGTGTGCAGGAATTTTGGAAGACAGAGCAGCAGGGACTTAGGCACTGGCTATCCAAGGCCTTGGTGCTACTACGCAAACTGTCTACAGAACAGCGAGCAGCTATGATGGATATACAGAAGGGACTTGAGCAGAATGTGAAGACTTCGACAGCATTCACTACTGCTCTGTGAGGATGACTGGGTGAAATGGCAGGAACACAAGCTTAAGCTCCTGCCTGACAACCAGCATAGACAAATCTCACATCTTTAATCTAACACATATGAGAGAGAGTCACCGGCTAAACCACGCTCACTTGCGAAGAGCGTTGAATCTATATACGTGATTCATTACCTGCAGCCACTGCAGCAATCACTGGACTTCGGTTCCTCCCCAAAGCCAAGAGCAAACCCTGGAATTCTGTTCCTCCCACACTCCACTTCTGGTAAGCAACCAGTTCCTCCAGCAAAATGAGTGGGATATCTCCTCCCAGTTAATCTCAGAAGGATTACTCTTACTGCTTTTGTTCAAGTGAGAGAAGCCTGCTGCAGGGACACCTTCACAACAGCACAGAAGGAAGGCCTTCCTGCTTGCAGACTATGAAATTTGATTTTCTAATGTTCTTTTATATTGGTTACCTAATTTACAGTATGAGAAAGTGCACCTAAAAACAGGTTTTACAGTTCATCCATACTCTGCCATTTATATGAGAACATGTTAGTAGTAAGGTAACAGTGTTTCATATTTTTGTCTCTTAACCACATTAAAGAAGAAGACGGGTCCACGAGGAACTTGTAAAATGACCTCTGCACTCTATATGAAGACATTTGGGACAACTTTAAGATTTCTTTCTCTGGAAAACATCTACTACACAGAATGTGCTTAGCGCTGATCTTGAAATTGTGTTTATTTGCTACTCTATTTTAAGCTAATTAATCATACAAATGTACTCATTCTTTTATTGCAGAGCTTCTGGTAGGAGTTATTGCTTCCACTAGAGCTTTTACAATGTTGAATTTTCAAAAAAAGAATATTTTCATTCTATTACATTTATATTTCCAGGAAATATCAAAAAAGTCAATGTCAAGTTGCTGATGTAATGTATGATCAAGACTTTAAATGGCAAGCAGTGCCAGTTCAATAGAGTTTTTCCAAAGTCAGATTAATCTCTACTTGTGTTGCTTCTTTTCAGACATGCAACCCCAAATTACACTTTTCAAATATAGATGGGTTACTATGCTATTCATCTGAAATGGATTCATAACATTCTGGAATGTTTATCACTACTTTTGATATGAACCCACTCATTCCTCTATTAGAATAGACTTTTAATGCATGCCAGGCAAGTCAATTACCTTGTGTCCTCTGACTTTCAATTCAGAATAATTTCCTGTCTACTCTACTCCTACATAGATTATTAAAATATGCCACATGCTGCAATACGATGGCACTGCTTAAAATAAAATTCCCTAAGAAACACTGGAAATGTAAGAACATTAACAGTGACTTAGTTTGTACTATCTAATTGCTGTCAAGGAAACTTTAGCATTCCTTATTAAGCTTAGGGCCCAAGCATGCTTTGTTACAGCGATGGAGCAAACTGACTCATAACACAAATCTGAGCTACTCTCAACCATGACCTGTCCTAGCCATCTGAATTAAACCTGCAATATTTTTAAAGTTCAGACTGAATCCAGTAAGAAATTAAGTCCACTTTACCATCCCTGATGCCAGGCTGCTACCCTTTCTAATCCTGAATAGTAGATTCTAGTTACATCTCGAGGAGGTGAGACAGGTACATTCCCAACCCTATTCCTCTACCCTGTTAAACCTCCCTTTCCCAGAGCAACCCTGGCACGTGCCTTTCGACATGTCTTCTTCCTGCCATTTCCACTGGTTTGATCACCCACCATGCCATCTGGCTGCTCGTGGAACCTCCTGAGAGTTGTTCAGATTTGGGAAACGATCACAGAAGATCAGTCCAGGCACTCACAGAAGCAGAAGAGCTGAGTAGCTGCAACAGAACCTGGAAAAACTTCCTTCAGAAGTAAGCATCAGGAAAGAGTTACAAAACATATAGGTGGCATTCTTCTGAACACCTCTCGGCTCTATCAGGTCTCAAAATGAAACACTTTACAGAGTTGAAGTATAATAGCAACATTAAACTCCCCCCAGTGCATGCAGAAACTATGTAAGTAGTGTAAAACACAAGGAAACTCTGTATTTAAGAGTTTCTTTTATCATTATATAAATAGTTTCAAAGAAAAATATTAAGGCTGAAGGAAAGGAAGTAGGTTAAGCAAAGACAAAACATGTACTTTAGGAAGCTCTCTATCATTTTCCTCCCTTTTTGTTTAAGAAGTATTTGGTAAGCAAGAATAAAGAATAATAAGAATGGGCAAATATTGCTGCTGTTGGCACACCCATTCTCCATCTTACCATTACTGGGAAATACGGAGGATTTGCACACTTTGATCACATATATTAGACAACATATATTAGACAAAAGCAGTAAGAATAATTTTAATACAGATTTCTGTTACAGCAGAGGACTACAGTAGTTCTCAAGAATAGTGACTTGGAGGGAAAATGATTTCTCAGCTAAAACCACGACTTGAAGAAATGACAGAATCATTATTACTTTGTCTTCATCATCATCGTTTTTATTTTTGTAATAACAGTCCTGCCCTGCACTTAGTAACCTCAGAACCTCTCCTGGGTTTCGTGGGAGAATTCAGTTTATTCCACAGGTATATAAGCAAAGCTTTTTTAGGCTTTGAGCAAGACAACATCCAAGGGCACACTTAACTTTCCGAGTGTATCTTCCACTGAGTATGCTCAATGGCTGTTTTCTGCAAAATTTTTTATAAAAGAGAGTTTTCCAGAAAGGGAAATGGTGTGCCCACAGTGTGTGTAGGCAATATAGCATTTCCCGATACAGATTCCCTGAATTTGATTCGCAGAACAGTTATCCTCATTCATTTCTGCCAAAATCTATACATGTGGACTTAAAAGAATTCTGGAAATTAATCTGATGTCTATGGGCTCTGCATAAAACAGAGAGTTATACTGTATTTATTAGATCTGGTTTTGTATTCATGAGAATTTTGGAACATATTTTCACTTGACAAATGACTGAATATATTTGAGAAAAAGATCAGTTAGTTAAATGTAGTCACCTACTAGCTTGAATAAGCATGTAAGAGCTACCATTTTTTAAAAAGTTAATTATCATGAAGCTGATTTAATTTCAGCTTATTCAATTGGAAGTTTCACACCATACTGAAAACATTTCGTAAAGCTTTTGCACTAAAATCGGTATAATCACATCTGCTTAAAATCCAAGTATGACTGTGGTCACCAAAGTGACTATGTAAAAATAGCATTTCTAACAGATTTACTCCTGGTGTGCATTGAGCCATAGATGCTTTTCCTTCTTCTATTTTTCTGTGATTAAAATATATTTTTTACCACTTTTAATTCCTGGTAGTTGTGCAGAATCAACACAGCTGTGGGAGAATGAGCTAGATACTTTTCCATTTGTATAAGATAAGCAGATTTATTAGCTAACCTCTGATTCTTTAATCTTTATTATCTGTGATATGGTGTGATCAGAAAAAAAACAGCTTTACTTTGAGAAGCCAGGTTAGGTTTTCAGGACTGGCTGTATTGAAGCCTCTCAAAAGAACAAATGTGATACAGAAAATCTAAGGGACAATGAAACACAAAACTCTCCATTAAGTTATAGTTACAGTCACTTAAAAGCCATATCTTAAGCATTTTCCCACATAATGTCAGTTGAAAAAATCGCCAGTACTTGATACCTTGATTGCTCGATTACTGCATTCATCTCAAATATATTTTTGATTAAGTACACCAGTAACAGTTCATACATTCTTCTAGTTGCATGACTTGTGCATAAAAAAAATCTCTGGGAAACAATGACCCAAGAAGAATGGAATTAAGATTTCATTTTTCTAACCTTAAAAGATTGGAAGGGAATGTCTTCTCTTTTGTGATTTCACTTTCTACTTGAGGAAAGTCAGATCTCCTATTGGAATATCCCGGATAATTTCAAAATATTCTGGAGAATTGATGTTGACATTAAGAGGGCTTGACTATATAAAACATATAAAATAATCTAATCTACAAAGAGGAATGAATCAGTATTTTGGCAGCCTCTTCAAGAAACACAATTCCAACTAATTCCTAATGTAACCAAAAAAGACTGAGCATACTACCTATTAGGAGCCTACAAGATAAGAGATACTAAAAAAGCACATTTGATTTACGAGGCAGGAATACGTTGAGCAGTCTAAAATCATCAATGAAGAATGCAAATAAGGAAACTAGCTGCAATTCTCCTCTGGACCAACAACTTGTGATGTAGTTCTACGTGTCTCAGTTTTACATTTCAAGAAGAGCTGAGCAAAATACCAGTGCTAACAGACACAGCACTGAGAAATGGAGTGAGTTAACATCTGAATAGCTAAGAAGACCTGCCAGACTGTACAGCATTAGGTTACATTAGGGCAAATGAACATCCAGTCAGCTGTGCTGTGCAAATAAAATGGCCTAGAATTGAACCTTTTGTGAAGAATAGACAAGATTCACCCTGAGACAAATAGAGTCTAAAACAAACAGGACCTAAGCCATAATACTGTTTATATCCTGAATAGTGAGCATAAAACCATGTCAAATAAATATGCTGAGACAGGATGACTGAAAAGCCATGAGACTTCAGTAACGATACCCTTTTGGTCATGAGCCAGTAACTTGGGTTTCTCTTCCCAGCTCAGCTACTGTCCCAAATTATATAATGGGCCAACTTTCCTCTCTGCAACTAGCATCTCTGTAGAGATACTAGTTCTTACCATTCTCTGTAAAAAGCTTTTACACCTTCAGATGAAAAATAGCCTAAGTGCTAGATATTACGTCTATTTTTTAAAGCACAGTGAATTAACCTACACCTTGGCCAGGAGAGAGAATTATTAATCTTCAAAGCACTTCTGTTTGCCTGCTTTGTGCTATGTTATGTACAAGATCCTCTTGAGTGCGTGTGCCTGCAAATATACGCAGGAGAGAGAGGGAAAGAGAAAGGCAGAATGACTATGTGCATAATAGATCTCAATGAAAACAAAAGCTAAATCAATCTGGGTTGCCAAGAGACCTAATATTCTATTATGATCAAAATAACGCCAAAGGAAATAGAGAGGTCAAGCAGCAGCAGCAAAAAATTCATCATCAGTCAGGGTATGAAGATCAAAATAAACTCTTAGGAGTGTTGTTGCACAGTGCAGAGGATAGGATCCAGCCTGAGAGGAAGCCAAGAGATCTTGCTTTGAAAGATATTGCCACAGTTGCAGTGTGTTACACTCACTAAAAAAAAAAGAAAGAAGGTTGAATATTAGATGGCAACATGCTGGATCTTCTATTGGTAACAGATCTTTTTCTTAAAAACTGGACCGATAATTGTTTTACTTTATGGCATTATTAAGAAGTTCTCCACCATCAAAGAAAGATTAACAATGTGAGAACCCAGAGGGATTAGAGAATCAAGAAAAACTGTAACTATTTAGACCAAAGATTTGGCAAAACATAATAGTGCCCTGAGGTGTCAGAGCATAAAACGCCAAAAGTATTTGTAGCTTGAGAATTGTGACAGGCTCAGGATTTGGAATTACAGAATTGTTAGTATTGGCAGCTTCGTTAGAGGGCAGCTGACTCCCAATGATCTTAATTTTGTTCTCAAAGTGGGATGTGAACAGTTCACAAAGTTCTGTTGATGGAGGAAGAGCCAGATTAGACAGCTTCCCTGCAATAAAAAGTTACAAGAGAGTAGGGCAGTCTGCCCGTTCAGCAATTAAGTTGGAATAATAAGCAGATCTGGCTTGTTTCAAAACATTTCTGTACACATTTATATGGTCCAAACTTGTAAGTGTACATGCAGTCAAGAAGTCCTCAAACAGCATTTAACTTATGGTCCAGAACCTTCACTTTTGAGTGCATCTGCCAAAGAGGAGTCTATAGAAGTGGTATGTCCCTTAGGACCTTATGAAGATGGCTCAGCTTTCTATATTTAAGAAAAAATAGAGAATGTCATGAGGCAAACAATAATATAACAGAAAGCATTTTTTGTCTGGTAGATGACTGTTCAGTTTAAAATGCATAAAAAGATATCAAAAACCTTATTTAGGTTTTACTTGGCCTTAATTCAATAAAGATTTGTGGGGATTTGGCCAAGAATAAATGGTAGAAACAAGTAACAAGAAATAGTGGCGACCGGCACCTCCCTCACAGTTTTTATCTACAAAGTCTCTTAGGAACATCAGTCACATTGCAGACGGCTGTCCTCCAGATGAAAAAACCAAGTCAGTGGAAAAAAAATAGGTCTTGATCCTACACGGAGTAAGTATGGGTTTATACTTCATATATAAAAATATATTCTCTGAAATCAATGGAACAAATGTCATGTGCACAGCTGAACATATGTGCAGAATTTTGGGGACTTTTGCTATGTACACATATATAAACATAATCACTATGAAACAGAATTAGGACACTGGAATCTCCCACCCCTACTGCCTCTGCCTTTTACAGCCAGCCACAAATAGAGGTCACACTGTCACATTTCATTCCCAGCAGCTGAAGAAACGATGACCTTATATTGCGCTGAGCACACCTCTGGCACTTTTAAGGTGACAACTTATGACAGAACAGCTTTATTTTATATTGTTTTCCTTTGAGTAGACTATCTTAAAGTTATTTGACTAGTGTGAGCATGGTGTTAAACTTTAAAAAAACAGAGATGAGAATTAAGAAGTACACGGTAAAAATCAGAGATGCTTTGAGAGTATCGGAAATGAACTCAAAAATAAGGGAGGGGGAATAACTCTAAAAACGCTACCCTTTCATCCAGGAGGCATGGAGCAAAAGGTTCCTGCACCACCTGGGAAGCAGGCTTGTGCCTAGGCAAGAAGCATGAGTGGAAAAAAGGTGAGAGCAATCTCTCAAAATGATACCTGTGCTGATAGTGCAGGACTGAGGCAGACTGACAACACAGGAGAAAGCATTTACTTTATTCCATGGCTGCATCTTCTATGACGTATGTCTCTCCCAAACAGCTTGTGGTCTCGACTGATCTTTTAGGAAGTATCACCAAGAGAGACAGTTAGAATTAGACTATGCAGAGCCTTGGAGATATATTCTGCAGAGAAATTCTGTGCTGTCAGGAGAGAGTCTGTACAACCACTAACTTCAACTTTCAGGTTATTGATTCTGGGCTTCAGCTGTAGCCCCCATTTCTGTTATGGCATTGAAACAAACAGAAAGCTTAAACCTAGAAAACAAAATCAAATAGCAATACAAATGACCATCACAGACCATCATAGCACATACCAAAAATTGTTCCAATGCAGGAAGAGCCTCTATGTCACAAGGGACACAAGTCTTGTTTGGGAGGCAAGATCTAAGAGTGCTAGACACTCTTCAGCTATCACTGCTTGATAAACGAAGTACATGGTGCATACTGCAATAATAATTCCCAATGAACTAATGACATTCTTCCAGAGAGAATGGAGCACAAAGATGACAACTTCATCCGAAAGCCTGAGAAAAACTGGACAGTGGTCTTGTCCAACTGTGGCTGGAACCAGCTACAGAACTTAAGCATTCAGATTGTTTAATTTATGAATTTTGCAGTGGATTCAGTGGAAAGTGGTCCAGAAGTGAATCAATTTCCTTTGCCTGTGCCCTTAAATTTGATGAATAGAGCCTTTGGTAAAGCTACTGAAAGTCCTATTCGTGACAGCTAGATCACGGAGTACGATGTTGTTCTTGGAGCTAACTCTGCAAGATGGACATGCAAGATTTGGGGGTTTAATGGCATATTGCAAAACCTTTCCTAAATTACCTCCATATTCATATAGGTTTTGCCTTGTTTCTCTTATGCTTTCTCCATATTAATTAGTAGCAGAGACTTCTTCAGTTACTTCTGCATGATGAAGAAGAGGATAACATGTTGGTGTTTGTCCTATTTTAGGAAACCAAGCAATTTGCTTCACCCTCAATGGCTTCAGAGTTTATTTTTGTAAGAGTAAAGACAGTGCATATGGCAGCAATTCTGGTATTTCTTCTTGTGGGTAAATCATACAGTGCAGTTGGACACACTGGGAAATCGTATTATTGTGCATTTTGTCATCAGAAAGGGTCTTAAGCACTAGGTGACAGTTCAAATTCTCAGCAAACTCAGGAGGTTAGTACACTTCCAATCATCCACTCCAGCATTAAAACATTAGGATGCCAGATAGTAACCACTTTTCCTGATTTGTTATCTTAATTAACAATTTAGATTAATAATGTAAATTACAGTGATGCTATAGAGAAGAATTCTGAGCAGGCAGCTCAGAAAGCAGAGCAGCAAGAAAGCTGTTTGCAAGAACTGTGCGTGTGTGAGAGCGCAGCTGCATGTTTTAGCTCAACTACCTGAATGTTTTAATCAAAACAAAAACAAGGCCACCTATATAACTCTTCACCTTTTTGTCTCAGGCCTCAGTCCTGTGAGGGGACAGGAATTCCTACCTGCTCTATTCAGAAAGCCTACTGCATTAGCCTAGTTCTGTAGCGCTAACGAGACACAAAAGGCAGTAAGAAATAAGACAAAAGGAAGCTGGTATCAGCAAGGCAGTGCAAGGTGGCAAGCCATCACTAGGATACGTACCACATACTGAAAGAAACTGGGGTATTAAATTAGTCCATTCTCTCTGCAATGCTTTGGAAAGAAAAATACAAAAGCATTATGTCAATGTTCAGTGGAAAAGAAACAGGTACAGAAAGGTCAAATAGACTGTGAGATGCTAGCATCACATCCTTCCTAGATATCTATGGCTAGATCTACGGGTGCACCTACATGTTCAGTTTAATCTTACCTAACAGCAAGCTTCTTCCACTCTCAGCCTTGTTTTCCCTTTACCACCCTAATACCAGATCCACCATGAGGCTTTAGAATGAGTTGGTCTGGTTCACTCATCCACTAAATAACTAATCTACAAAAAAAAAGAAAGATTACTTTTCCGTTAGATCAGCAGGTTGATCTGACTCTCTGTGCAGCTGCATGATCCCTGTAAACGAAATAAAGGACTGCCTAGAGCTTGGGATGGACAGGAAGAGAGAAGAAAGAGTGGAATCACCTCTTTTGGCAACCCTCCACAATTCCGTCAGGTCAGGTGTAACACAAAAAGGCATCTTCATGGCACCACAAGCGCAGCTTCTGAATCCCCTAGTCCTGCTGTGCACACAGACTGCCGTCAGCTTGGAGAGTTTCATACCTCTTCGCAGACTCTGCCTCCCTGCAGGCCAAGCTGACAGCAGCACCTCGCAGCAGTGACACAACGTGCTAGACCCTGTACCATCTCCTCTGGTTCTTACATAGATCAGCTCCCCACTTCAGTGACTGGGGAAAAGGCCTTGGAGAAGAGCAGATTAAGGAGTGCAGATTAAGAAACATCAAAAAAAAAAAAAAAAAAAAAAAACCCCAAAACCCTGCATTTCCAGTTATGGAGGCAGAGAATAATCTCCTCACCAATATAACCATTGCCTAATCCTCAATAACATACAGCAACATGCAAGGGCCTAATGTAAAACTGGGAGCTAATGTTTTTATAAGGGAATCTGAAGCGAGTGACCACTCTGACTCAGTATCTTTTCTGTCCAATCCTATCTAGTTCAGAGATGCCTGGTTGAAAAGTTTTATGTGTAAACACAAAAGGTCTTGATACAATGCCCCTTCCTCCTCCCCTGAAATTCAGCAGGAAATGCTCCCTCAGTCATCTGTGCATGCAATGCTATCATGATGGCTTCATATTTGGAGATAAGGAAGTCACATTTTCGGCTGATGATGACGCCACAAAAACTTATGGCGTGTTCTTGTCTTGCTGAATAATCATGGTTGCTGATTGGACACTACATTTAAGGTGGGAAAAAAGTGTCAGTAAAAGCAGGTGAACTCCAAAAACAGCTCCATATCTAGAGTACTCATCTCCTGGCCTACTGTTCTGCCACACTTCATAAAGAGCAAGATAGTTCTGTCAATAGCTTTTAGGTGACTGGCAAATTAATCACATTCAGACAATGCTGGCAATTTCCCATACATCTGCTTTAGTCCTTCTGCTGAAAGAATCCTTTTGTGTCCAAATAGTATGCCAGTCTAATCAAAGTGATTTCACCCTATTTTTTTCACATTTTCCTCAAAGTCCAATACTGCTACTCCTATTTCTTTCATATGTGGACAAAGGTGAATGAATAAAAATATAATTTCAGCAAGGAAGGAAAAGTGAATATAATGGAAATAAGCAATCTATAATCGCTTATATTAATGAAAAAAGGTTATGCCTACACGATTCATACTAATAATCCTTCGAAATAAAGAAGATTTCAATTCTTGAAATATTTTGAACACGTTTCCTCCTGAAAGAAAGTATCTCAATATATCCTAGTAACCAGAATTTGAGTAAAGACTGGATTTTATATGATCCCTTCTCAGCAGTACTCCTATTAGAGTCAAGGAAAGTAGCCACTAAGGCTATGTGTTGTCACCTGAAAACTTTCATAGCACACTTCTCTTGCCTTCAAGTGAGACAGGAAATAGAGGGTAATATTAAAAGTCTGTATTTTCAAGTGTGATTTGGCCTTGTTCTTATTATTTTCTTCCTTCTGTCTTTTCATTTTTGCTCTTTGGCCATTTCTTGGGGGAAAGAAACACCCTTCAAACAAACATCATCTGTTTATCATCACTGATTCTTTTCCTTGCTATTTCACTGTTTAAACTTTGCAAGAAAGGATATGAAAAATGAACTAGCATCATCCTAATTATTCCCTTATTTGCAGGATGAGCTAGAGTAAATCTCTCTAAGTCCTATTGAATTTATCGCATCAATCATAAGGCAGGGCTAGAAGTGATGCAGTCTCTTATGTACACAAGATTTGATATAGCTGAATATAGTCCTTCCCGGGGTCGTGGCAGTACTAGCCTGAACTAGATCCCCAAGCCACTCTTGACACCAGATCTCAGGCCTCCTGAAGTCAATGGCAGCTGTGATGACACCTGAAGTCAGGCCAGGCACTCACCACCTCTGTTAGCCCACTTGCTCTATTCTCACATGCACTTAAGGCTACTCTTTTCAGAGGCTTTCTTTCAAAGTTTCTCGCAGAACCTCCCAGGCTAGTCTGTAACATTCCTAGTTCATTCTCAAAGTCAAATTGTCAAAATATCAAACTCTCTTTTCAATTGCCAATATTTTTTGTAAGAGCAATGGAACTGCCACCACAGCTTCTGAGCTTTTATAAATAGTCGGCTCTGTGTCAGAGATGGCTGTGACAGCCTGAGCAGCCTTTTTCCTGCTCTTCAGTCACAGAGTCCTCTTATATGGAGCCTGCTTGTTTCTCCGGCCCCTGGACTGGCTCTTGTCAGGTTGTAGACTGTGGTCTGCTACCTTATCAAGTTGGCAGGGCTAATGTTCTTAATTAAACAGCAACCAGCTCATGATCTATAATTATCTATAATTGCATACAACCATTTCTCAGTTCTGTGAGAGCCACAGCTTTTTTGGAGGTGTGTATTTTGTCTGTACATATTAGGGCGCAACAGCTACAGCAAATTTAAAAAGCTTATTAAGAAAGAAGACCCAAGGAAATAGTAAACAACGGGTATGGATATACATGTAGGGAAGAGAGAAACATTTCAAATGGCAGCTAGGGAAATAAGAGGATAGAAAAAATGAAGTATTATTATTTTAAAGGTGTTGATTTTGTGTACATTGGAAATAGCAGCATTCCGTGGAAAGATGCTGGAGTACTTGACAAGACTTTTTCCCCCTCCCCACTCCAGTTTTGGAACACATTTCCTTAGGAAACAAAGGGTTCTGTTAAAAAACAATTCCATTATTTTGAAATATGATGCTTTCCAAATACATTTGTTATTCAGAAAACAAAATACAGACAATCTGCAACTGGTTAGTGGACTACAGTTTTAGAAACAAGTAATTTAACTAACTCCCATCATTTATCCTGAATCCTGGGCATGCACTCAGTCTTATAGCTATTACCTGCACAGTGACACTGAGAGCAGCGGGGATTACTCGTGTCAGGAGCTTAATCATTTATTTTCAAGGCACCTCTTTAGCTTCTGTAACTTTGAATGCCAGGGAAAATCCTTCTCCAAAGAATATACTTTCTATTAAATTTGCTGATTTTGCAAGAGTGACATTATTGCTAGGTACATACAGAAAGGTAAGATTAGTAGGTAACAAAATCACCAGTTTAGGGAAGATGGTCAGCTGCTTTCTACCTCATTCATTTCACTCAGCCAATTTATGACTTTGAAGAGGATCCAGTCTGAAAAGTAGATGCAAAGTTAGATAGGAGCTCAGTGGCTGAGGTGCTCATTACAGCCTCAGCCAGGCAGCTTCACCTGAAGTAGCTGAGACCTCTTCAAGACCTCAACAAAATCCAGTGATTGCTTTACCAGGTCCTTGTCCAGCTGGAAGAGGCGAAGTTTCCAAGGAATCTAAAAGTTAAATAAGGTATTTGTAGCACTGATGCTACCTGATTATCCTGTGTCAGACAGGATGGTAATGCTTCACACAATGACATGGAGGTTGGTATAAAGTCAGGAAAAAGTATCTCAGCCAGGTATTGAAAGCATCTTATTGCAGGCCAGCACAATTTTCGCCTTGCTGTGAATCAGGATGAGCTAGGTGCACCTGATTACTTGTCAGCATTCTGTTATCTTAACAGCAGTAGCAATTGCATCCACTGGAATAGAGAGATACAGCTGCTGTTGTACTGCTGGAAGTAGCTCCAGTGAGGACTTGTCATTTCCTCCCCCAGTGGTAACTTTTGAAAATTATGGATCCTGATGGGACCTGCAACTAGGCTGCTGATCTCTGTGTAGCAATGAGGTAGCAATATAATTCACTGTACAGGGCAGATGAGCTGAGACTCCCTAAACCTCAGAAAAAGTCAGTGGGAGAATCTGGAATGGAAACCTGAAGCCTTTACTTCATGTTTACCCTGACTTGCCACAGTCTGAACCTGTGTCTGTCTTAGCTGTCCCTCACAGATGACCTGCTCCCTCTCCCAGCTCTCACAGTTGTTCTTTCTAATGAATTGACCTGAAAGCCATGCTCATCTTATTTTCCTCTGTAAATTAGGGTTGGGACACTTGACAATTTTGCTCATTCAGGCCATGGCTGAAATACCACTTGTGATAAGATCTGTAGTCAGGCAATGGCCTCCTCCAGATCTGAAGAAAGAAGCACCAATCACGGCACCTCCTAGAACTGATAAGAGAAGTTCAGACACAGCTATGGATCAGCTTCATTTAATCAGATCTTGGCTGTGAAATGTCTCTTCTACTCCTCACACCTTCTGCCAGAAAAGACCACATGTAGACAGCGATAGTCTCACTACAAAAACATCCTTAGCCAAGCCGATCCTTACAGGCTGCCTCAAACGCTACGATATGTAAAAATCCTATTCAGACAGAAAATGCAATTAATGGCGAAGCATCACAGACAGAGGACAGAGGGAAGAGAAGGTCAGCCAACAAGGACACCCCCGCTGGAAGGCTTCACAAATGTGCTGCTCATGTGCTTTTGAATATCCTGCTCTGACAGAGGTGAACATTGCTTTTGAAGAACTGAGTTTACGCTGGTGCTAGAGACAGAAAAAGCTCCAAGTTCTAATTTACATTTGCAGCACCCCTTTTGCTTTCCTAAATAGTTTGAATCTAATTTCCTAATGACATTATAATTTATGAACCATGTCATTAAAAGACAACACTTTAGCTGTGGATGACATTGTTTATCCTCTAGGGGAACATTTGCAGCATTAGCCATAATATACATAGCCAATGTGTTTATGAAACGAGTACCAATTTTGTCTTCACGTTCAAGAAGATTTACTGGTTCAAATTTGCAGATTGGTGTTCTAAGTGTGAAAACAGTAGTTTGCACGTCATATGATATACCGGCCTGATTTTATAGCAATGTATTAGCACAACAGTTGTGAATAAACTCCGGATTTACAACACTACTAAGCTCTCCTACAAAGGGAAGCATATAAAGCTGTCACTGCCCTGGCTATGCTGTCTGAAGTCAGAAAAATCTGACACAGAACACTGCGCTGGGTTTTCTGTCAACCGTGAGAGAGACAGGGCATAGCCCCAAAAAGGAAAAAGCTTTCCTGGAACTGAATTGTAAGTATTCACTGTAATCCCCTGCTTTGAGCAGCAGCCACAACTGGCAATCTTAGGGGTGACTTTTTTCTCACTTGTCAGGTTGATGGAAGGAAAGATGTGAAGGAAGAGATCTGTAAAAAGTGAGTTCCCGAGAAGCCTGAAGTGCCAATGAAATGATAAGAATGTTAATGTTTAAAAAAAGCCTGAACATTTTGGAACAGAGCAGTACATGGACTTTATCAATCTGATGTTTTAATGAGGAGAAAAATGCCACCACTTGTTTGCCAAGCCAAAATCTCTCTGTTTCTAAGAATACCATTGACATATCCCTAGATACAATCAAAGAAACATCTGCTCTGCTTCTAGTCTGCTGCTGCTTCTGCTAAAAAACAGGGACATATTTTAAGATACGTAAAAATGAACATTAGAGTAAATCAGCTTCCAGGTAATGCAGAATTTCCAGGTAATTTGCAGAACTTGATTTGAGTCTCCAAAGGCCTATTTTGAACAGAAAAACAAAAACAGGCCCCTAATGAGGAGTACCTAGAATTTAATGGATTGAATAAAATAAAAGGGATTCTCTAATCCATTTTATCATCCAAACCATTACTTTGACAACCAAAACTCTGAGAGATTTGCCACCCAAAACGCTATGTAATTATGGTACACTTCCACACATAGCAAAAATATGGCATCCAGCAAACTATATTCAATCTAAAGACTGGAAAAATAGCTGTATTTAAAAATAACTGTAATTACACTAAGCATTTCAGTATACAAAACGTGATATGAAGTCATATTTCCAAGAGCATTTTCCAGTAAAAGGTACCTATACTAACACATCTGATCCTTGAGCTCCTTATTCCAAAATTCTTTGCACACACTCACAAATCTTATTCCTTTCTAAGTTACAGTGCTTCATATTAATGGTAGATAAAATCATTAACCAGTAAAACAAAATACATTTAGTGGCAATGTATTAAGCACAAATGCATACAGTTACGGCTGCTGAAGAGTTAGCAGCCTTGCTTCACAGGAAATTAAAAAACACACACAGTAAGTGAAAAACATGTCATCAGCATCAAATTCTGATGAATTAAATATTGAAAAGTGACAGCACTTTGAGCAAATTAGGTAAGTCATTCCAGACAATTGCATTGCCATGCATTATGTATATCCAATGTACTTTGTCAGGAGTTCTTGTCTTAAAATGTTTTGCATAGTCTTCAGGGCTTAGGGGATTTGTTGTTGACATTTTTAAAAAAATCTTTAAAACACTACTCTTTTCCAGTAGCCTAAGCCTGTAAAGTTAAAAAAAAAAAAAAAAAGAAGCTGAAAAGCATCTCGATGGCTGGAAGGTCCATTCCCAAAAGTGAACAAGGTGTTTAAAATCCCTAGTTTTCCACAACCTCTGGCCTCTCAGGATTTCTTTTGATAATGCAAGTTCAATGCTGAGACGATCTAGTCACCTCTGAGCTTTTGACTTGTCTCACTGCCACTCTGAAACTGTGAATCAGAATTATTTTCATTTTAGAATAACTTTCTGAAAAATAACACATTGACATTACTATTCATTACTAGCACTACAAAAAACCCTATGACAAAAGAAAGAGGCAACTGCTGTAACAAGCCGCAAGGCACAAAATGTAGAATTTGGAAAACATTCTAGAGTAATTTTTTTATAAAAGAAATCGCTTAGAATTGACAGAATCAACTTAGAATAGATAATGGACAGGGGAAGAAGAATAGCTTCACTGGCCATCATTTGTATGGTATGTTTGCACCCATACAAACACCATTAAAATGTCAGTATGTACAGAGTTACTGTATCACGCTAGTCAGGACACTGGGCTTTTTTTCCAAGCGCAAGAAACCACTGTAGGTTTTTAGATAGAGTGATGTAGTAATTTTTAATGAGGACCACTGTACGCCACTTGACATATAACCAACCTTAACACTGTTCAAACTAAAGGCACTAAGGGAAAATACTAACTATATATATCTGCTTATAGCCAAGCACTCGCCATTCTTGTAAGCAGCACCAGAGTAGCACCCTTCTAGATCCTGACTTATTCCTGACAGAGTTCCTTTAGCTAGTACATACATTTAATGTACAAAATCTTACACAAAGCGATTTTGTATAAACAAAGGATCATGGTATGCATTTCTCAGAAATGTGATCTCTGATTAGCAACCGCTCTACAAGGAATATTACACTTGTAATAAAATATTTTCTTTACTTCTGTGTATAATATTTTCAAAATGGAACATACGCAATGGACCTGGTGCATTCAGCAAATAGGGTGGTATCCAAGTCAAGTGTATGCAGACAACTATATATACATAAATATGGAATCTCTTTCAAAGTCAAAAGGAAATATGTGAAGAACTGGCCCTAAATCTCTGTAGGTAGCACAAGATGCCTTTCTGAGCATAGTCTGTAAGATAGTAAATAAATTTATCTTTTCAGTTACACTGCAGTTTACAGATTAGGAACCTACTAGATAGATGGGGCCTTGTCCAGATACTACTTTTAGCACAGCGATAACAATACTGAACTTTAAGGAGGACACTGAAATTACACCTATCTATTCCCTCAGTATCTTCTGAGCCATATTTCCTGTACTAATGAAGCTAACATTGTACTTTCGTCAGCACAGCAGGCTCCAGAGTGAGTGGAGAGGGAAACATCATTTGTCCTCACCTTTCACTCAGCTTGAAACAAACCACCAGCATCTTTTTGTCCCTTTAAAAACATCTTTGATGGAGTCCTCTCCCCGGTTCCAGATACTCAAGTATTTTCTAAACATTATCACTTTTCATATAAAAGCTCTCTAAACATCTGGCCATTTTCTTTATGGTTCATAAAGCAAGAACTCTAGAGGAAGCCATTGACGCTTACATCTTGAAGAGTTGCAAACCCAGCTTTTCCTCTTGACTGTTATTACAGTCTTCTCTGCTATTTGGAAGGTGTGAACCAAACCCATTCACATGCCTTCTCATTTCTGAGCATGTTAGTCCTCTTCCGAGTGATACTTTTGAGTTGTCACTTTCCTCCTAAACAGTTAACGAGCTTCCTCTCTGTCACTTTTCCTATTTCCCCTCTGCCCTCTCTCTTCCTTGCTCAAAAAATATAATTTAACATTCATTAATAATAATTAAACACCTCACATGCAAACTGCAAAACTGGACAAATTTTCACCATAGTCCTGTCATGGGATGTTGTTTCTCAACTTTCTCAGTCTTCCCATTTGTATTTTTAGGGCAGAAATTCTCTCTTCTTTTCTCTCAAGAGCCCATTACACAGGCCATCTATCCTGATTTGCACCTTTCCGCATTATCAAACAAGAAGTATTGATTACTGGAACTTACAGTTATTGACAAAGGCCCAATTTTACAACACTTTCATATTAACTTTAGATGCGAGTAGCTCCACAGAAGTGAGACCGCTGCCATAATTAAGGGACAGCAGAAGGGTCTGGAGAACTAGAATCTTTATTATAAACAACAATTGGAGAAACAAAACTCCAATTTTCAGATGGTATGAAGAAGTTCTAGCTTTTTTTGCCTTGAAAATAAAGAAAACTGACCGAACACTTCTTTATAGCTAATCTTTACTGCTACAGTTTTTTTTTCCCCCTGAGGAATCTTACATGACTGCAGACTATATGAAAGACAGAAATCAAATGAATGACTACGTGCTAAATGCTCACTACAGTGAGATGTGCAATTACAGATAGCTCTGATATCCTGTAAACAAATGTGCTCAAAGCAAAAACCATTCTGGCTCCAGCTGCAATATTTTGAAAACACATTGCTGGTATCACCTAAATAAATACTTTGACCATTAGAGTGGAAAGGGTGACACTTCAGATTGTGTTTGGATACAAAATTTAAAAGGCTTGAAAACTATTCACCAAAAGGAAGACACTTATCCAGAGCATAGGACACATTTATTTTCCATAAGTGCACTAGATGACAGGAGGAGTCTAAGCCATTTTACAAGTGATTTAATAGACGAGACAGCACATATGATACACTCCATCTTTCTGAAGTCACATAAAGGAAAAGACAAAAAAATACAAACAAAACTCCCCATAAACTTCTTTCTTCATTATTCATGAAGGCCATATATCATGACTTACACTTTTTGTACCTTAAGCTGGTTTTAACTGTGGTTTCTTAGCATTATATACAGTCACAATGGTCCTGATACTTTGTATCTTTTATTCTTATTATAATACAGACTATATATAAGATAAAGCAATGTCATTTCTCAATCATTACAGGATTAAAACTGGGCTTTAACCATATGATTATATTCTGCCAACAATATATTAAAAAAAGAAGACAAGTAATACTATGGCACTGTGAAATAATATGGGCCAAGATTATGTGTGGTAAAGACGATACTCTTTTGATGCCTTCAGGTTTGAGAATTAAATGCATATCAAAGTGAGGAAATACAAAAATAAAAGCTCAGTACAGCAACCTTACAGAACACAGTGCTTACTCCAAGTTTTATCCTGGCAGTTGTCAAGCAGTTAACACTGATGAAAGTGCCTACAGAACTATAAAGCATTATTATTACGTATGTCATGCCCAGAATTCTTTTTACCTGTATAACATGATATACTAG
The DNA here is from genome assembly GCF_036370855.1 of Dromaius novaehollandiae. Taxonomy (NCBI): domain Eukaryota; kingdom Metazoa; phylum Chordata; class Aves; order Casuariiformes; family Dromaiidae; genus Dromaius; species Dromaius novaehollandiae. Next base: position 38,437,224 of record NC_088132.1, read on the forward strand.
AGCAGTTTGGATATGAAATATTTCTATATCACTACAATAAATCACAGCTCACTAAAATGCCAGTGCTGAAAGGAAGTGCTAGAATTACTGCCAACGCTAGTACTACTAGAAATCAAAATCTGTCAGATGCTATACGCTTAATATATCTCTCTTCCATACCCACTTTAAATTGTAAAAAGGCCATCAGAAGCAATGAAACACCTCATTACAGATACTATTACTTAAATTGAAGGATGTCAAACAGTGGCAAATTATTCTTTTAAAGGCTTGATTACTTCAGAAGGCAATGAGCACCAAAATAATGCATGTCTGCTAGAACTAAAATGCAGAATGTTCTGTGAACCATACTACAAACACAAGATAGTTCAAATGTATTTTAATATTTTTGTCACAATAGCCTCACATCACTTGATCCATTTACAAAACTCTGAGAAATGACAAAATGTGCTTATCTGTACTTCTACACACATTTAAGGATAACGGTAATATTTCAACTAAAAACTACACAGCCAGATGACGCCTACTCTAATATTTGACCCATATGGAAAGATTGAAGGAATTGGGGTTGTTTAGTCTAGAGAAAACAAGATTGAGGGGAGAAATGATAACAGTCTTCAAATCAGCAGCAGTGAAGAGGGGAACAAATTGTTCATGCCTGGGGAGGAAGGAACAGGAAATAATGGTCTTCTCTTGCAGATCCTCCCCAATTTTGCAATTTTTTTTCTACTATAAGGAAACTGCCTGCGCAAATCCACAGTGAATTCAGTGTGGTTTTCAGTAGACCATATTCAGTCTGCCTGTATAAACAGTTTGCAGAGACCTTCAAAATCTTCACGGTAGTTGTGAATAATTAAATCAGGAAAATACAAGAAGACCACAAAATTTTCAACATATTATCCTCTAGTCTCATTATAAGGATTTCTTTCTTTTCAGTTAGTACAAACCCTATCGTTTGTCTAACTTTTGTCTACTTTCAATTTGATAGTCATGACATCAAATTCCCAGGGGAAAGAACATGCAGTTGTTCCATTAGAGTCAGAAAAAGATTTCCTGTGTAAAACTTAATTTTCATGAACATATTAAATTTCTGTCTCTGTTAGAGATTTTTCTCTTTAAATATCACGTAATCTTCTTCCAAAAAGTATTTAGCAGCATCACCACTATGCATAACCTTTCCAAGGTAACATAAAACAGATCCTGTCTCTTCTTGCTGTTTTTAAATCTCTTCAGTGCTAATAAGAGTCCACATCTCATTTCTTCCTCTTCCCCCCCTGCCCATACTAGCATCTTGTACATGGATAAAACACACTCACATTTCCAAAAAGAGAAGCCACTCCCCTAGCCCCAACATTTCTATTGAGAGAGAGTGAATGAGTGTAAAGAAAACTCTGGACAGTACAGTAGGTAGTGACGATCAGCATATCTGCAGTGAATAAACTCTTCTATATTAAAAGTATTAAAAGGAGTCACTGAGTCAGACCATCTTTTCTTTACTGTCCTTCCAACCCATTGCATGTCGCTCTGCACCTCATGATTTGAAAAAGTGTACTACTTGAACTGAATTGCTCTGAGAAAATAAAGTCTTATGGGTAATATTTTTCTTCTTTCAAATTCAGAACTTAGAATTAGATACTGCTCCATCTTTTCCTACATTTCTGTCAACAATCTCCTCGTGACTTGCATCCATCCGGAATAGAAAAAAAACTCCATCCCTTATAGGTCTCTTCCCACTCATTTCAAAGCCTAAAAATATTACCTTCAGAGTGCTGGGGAGTACTAACATGCTCTTATATATGCTTTAAGAGGAACCTTTTTCCATTTTTATCATATGCCTCTGAACACCTTACAGTCTTCATGAACATCTTACATGTCTTCATTGGTATAAGCATAGTAAATGCAATTTAAGAGCAGATAAATACTGAACAGGTAGCTATAACAAAGGTGGATTATAGTGATTAAGATGGGGGAAATGCTACAGTAAGTTTTCAAAATCTCCTGGTTTTTAACTGCTTGAAATCTGTGTGGTGGGGTACATTCGTAGGTTGCAATTTTTTTTCCCTCATTATTTAGGTAAAGACATGAACTACTTTGTAACACAGCTACAGTGATACAGTTTTCTGCAGTTTATGTCTAACTACTACAACAAATCAGCATATCTTTGGATTTTGCTGTATTTCTACAATAAATCTTAATTCAGTTAGCAAGTCAAATACCATTAGTATGTGATGATGCAATGCAAAGAAGGCAGCTGAATCATATTATACCAACAGAGAAAATATACACATACCCAGTTCACTGAAACTGCACTGACACATAAAAGAATCTAACATAAGAAACAGTAAAGTTTCAGTTCTGCTCTGATATTTAAGGAAGACCATGAGAGTGAAATATATCAACCACTAACGGGAGGATCAAAGAAAGACTCCCATACCCACAGGACATTAACTAGTTTGGTTTTAGCTCTGAAATAAACAGATCTAATTAGCTAAAGAGCAACTAGGTAAATGTCTTGAATTATACCCTGAAGCCCTGTAGCTCTCAACACTAAGAGTGAGTCAGTGCAAAAAGTCCCTAGTTTTACAGAATGCCAGGACCCACTGCATAGGTCAGGTGCCAAAATTAAGGCCCAGATTAGCCCAGGTGGTTTTTTGACCCATGAGTTCCAACTATGGGTATTTTACAGCTCTTGAAAAGCAGAGATCTGTTAGAGTCAGTCTGATGGCTAAATGAGATGCTAAACAAGATCAGCTAAACAAGAGTTAAACTTCGCCTTTCAGCTCCGGTGCCAGGCAATGGGGAATCACTAACCACCATCCTCTGCTGTGTCTGATAACTGAGTTTTTACTAGAGTCACCCGATGAAAAATCTCATTGCTATCAGAGGTACTAGTGCAGGCAGCAAGTGGGGCAGAATGAGTAACAGCAAAGAAGTTACATTACATGTGAAAAACCGAGTCTACGACCAGCCTGTAGTCAAAGGCACAGGGGGCCATGCACGTGGTACATTTTGGCTTGGATCAGGAGTGCACTTTTGAACCGGAGCTTTCGAGCACCCCCACTTACTGTGCTGCGATTCCCAGTGCCGAGAGGCCTTGGTGTGCAGAAACTGGATCCCTTCCGGGTGAAGTGAAACCAGAAGACATGCTCCAGCAGCACACCCAACACGCGTCAACTGCTGACGGACATTTGGTCTACACACAGACCACCTGAAAAGCATACAGTGCGGACATAACTTCTCAGCACCAAGTGCTTTGTCCTACAAATCTCCCCCTACTACTTGCTAATGCAGACACAGACTTAAGCTGTCAGGTTCAGTGGCTGTAACCGCGCAGCTGCAGCAGCACTGCGCCCATCCTCGCTCCACCTGAGCTCCAGGCTGGCTTTGCAGCCCGCACCAAACTCTGCCTACGTGCTGCGCCATCTACCCTGCCTGAGCCACGGAGTTACACAGTTTAGTCCTGAATATACCTGTCATATGCCTTTGTCACCCTTTTGCTTGCAGTGTCTGAATATCTACTAATTATTTTTCTTTCCTATTCTGTAACTTGGGAGGCCACAAATTTCAGTGGGAATTAAAATTTGCAAGCTTTCCAGGGACTGTAGCAGCAACACCATTTACGATAGATCCCAAACGCAAACAGCTTTTAAGTAGAGAAGGAAACAGGGCTAAAGCTAAACTCATTTGCTAGGCTAAGGTCCCTTTACCCTGTTGTGGCAGGCAATGGTTCGGGAAAGGCAACGGTTCACGTTTGATGAATTCATTTTGGTGCAGCTCTTTCCTGATTAAAGCAAAGGGTAGAAACGTGGGCCCCGAGCTGTGCCCCCTTACTGCTAGTGCAAAGGAAACAAAAAAAAGGCTTGTTATTCCAGTTTCCACTTCTCCCAGGCGCCCCGCAGCACGTTAAGTACCTCAGGGATAACGGAATAACGGTCCATTTCCGAGCCCCCCTGCCGGTCCCCCCTTTTGGCTACTCCACCCACACCGGGGGTCGCCGCGGGGCAGCCCTGCGTACCGGCCCCTGCCCGAGACGCCCGCTCCGCCCGGCCACCCCGGGGCTCCCCGCGGCCCCCTCACGAAAAGGCGGTAACGGCCGCCCGCGCGCGCCCCGCTCCGCCTCCCCCCGCGCGGAAGCTAAGCAGGGCCGGGGCCGGCCGCGGCGCGGAGGGGAGGGGAGGGGAGGGGAGGGGAGCGGAGACCCGCGCGGCGACGCCCGTCCGCCGCGGCTGCCCCTCCCCCCGCCGCGCCACATGGCGCGGGCGGAGCCGCCCGGCCGGGCCGGGCCGAGCCGCGGGCGCAGGCGCAGCGGTGGCCGCAGCGCCATGGCCGGTGGGGGGCCGCGCCCGGCGGCGCTGCTCGGCGCCCTCGCCTGCCTCTGCCTCTGCCTGCTGGCGCGGGCCCCGGCGGCTGCGGGCTTCAAGAAGAGGGGACCCAGCGTGACGGCCAAGGTGACTCCCGCCGCCCGCCCGGGCCTCAGCGGAGCCGGCGGGGCGCCGGGGCTGGAGCCGCTCGTCCGCCCGGGGCGGCGGGTCGCGGCGCGGCCGCTCCGTGTGTGCGTGCGTGCGGCGCCGCGGCGGGTCCCCGCCGGGCGGGTGCGGGCGGCGGTGCGCGGAGCGGCCTCGGGCCCGGGGCTGTGCCGGGGCCCCGCTGCGCGGTGCGCGGCGCCCTGCGGCTGGGACCCGCCTCGGAGCGCTGGCGGGCAGCCGGCTTGTGGCGGCGCTTGGGCTTTTTTAACTCGGCTCCGTTCCTTAACTCATGCGGTGCTTTTTTTCTTTTCTTTTCCTTTTTCCTCCTCTCCTAAAACTCGAGCCGTCTTATCGCGACCTTGTTTTCTGCCGCCTGGTTCATACCTAACCGTGACAGGCTTAAAAAACCCCTCTGGCACGGCCACGGCTTCGCGGGCTGTAGCCTGTACCCGCACCTCTGAGTTTCGTTGCCGCCGATGGGCTTCCAGTCCAGAGGTTTAACTTCTTCTTGTACGTCTGGTGCGCTCGGGCCTCCGCACCATCTCCTAGCGATACGTCGCACCGTTGAGCTGTGCGTAAAGCACGTTGCTTGCTCAGACCTGCTGTCCCCGATTTCATTTTACGCCCGCCTCTGATTCTTACGTTGCGGGAAATGGGGAATTACTGCTCCCAGTTTCCCTTCTCCAAGCCGCTTGTAGCTTTATGTTCTCGTCAGATCATTTCACTCTTCACTCTTCCAAGGTGCACGGTTTTATTTAATCTTTCCTCGTGTGGAAGGTGCATCTGCACTGCCCTTTTCTGTACCTTTTCCAGGTCTGTTGTATCAGTGTGAGATGGAGAAGCCAGGATTACATGCAGTGCTCGAGGTGCGAGTGCACGGTGCAGATGTGCACCAGTGCGTAATTACATCTGTCTTTGGGCGTCCTCCCGTTCTAATAACCTCTAATATCCAGTTTCTTTCTCTGACCTTCATGAGCAGTGAGTCAAACTTTCCATCAAACTGCTCCAGGTGACCCCAGATGTTGTTTCTCAGTGGTAGCTTATTTAGGTAGGACCCCTCACTGTAGATGTAAAGTCTCTTTTTAATATTCAGTACTTTGTATATATGGACTTTATTTCATTTGTCATTATATTATCACTGGTCACTAAGAATCCTGATATCTTTCTTTCACAGTCAACTTCCTTTTTTTTTTTTTTCCAGTTATGAGGTTATTATTGCACATTGTAAATAAGATTAAATGTTTATATAAATATAATAACTTTTCTTTAAGCAGCTTTGGTGAAGAATCTGGCCAGACAATTTTGGAAATTCCAGCCTGCTGTGTTGACCAGCTCGCTAGTATCTGCATACTCATTGACTTTTCGGAGAACGTTAAAAGATGGCTTAAAAGAAGATGGCTTCTCTCTGCAAAAATGACATCTAGGGCTACCATATTTCCATGTAGGATTTCCTGGCCAGAAATACGCACAGGCACATTATGTGGTGCATAACCAGGAAGCGCAGTGCTTTCCCAGAGCACCGAACACGTAGCATAGGAATGTGGAGTGCTAGCGGGAGGCCAGGAACTCACTTTTTGTTCACAAATGCAGAATAAGCGAAGCAATGCTGCTTGGAAACACTAAGCTGGCTGCTTATGTGCATAGCTCTGCCACGCGTGAAGCGTTTTGCTTGGGCCAGGTCTCCCCGTGTGAGCGACTGGATCTCTCTGCGCTCTGTAGAAGCATTTGATGTTACTGCCCAGGAATAGTGTAGAGTAGCCCCAGTTGCATTGCCAGAGGCTCATGTATCGCAGGCAGTCCTTCTGCCTAGAGGGAACAAGTTGTGTTTAGAAAGCCTATGCATACAGTAGCCCTTGCCTAGATAGGCCTGGCCGCAAAATTCAGCGAGGTATGTCTACAAACACATTAAGAAATTAATGAAAACTTGCTCTTAATACTTTGGGAGTCACACATTACAGAAGTATGTTGTCTGGTGCCAAGGAAGTGCATGAGGTGTAGCAAAAGGAATTTTATTTTCTTTATATATCATTATAAAATTATCCAAAAGTTCAACAGTCAAAGCCATGTGGGAGATCAAGAAATGGTAGAAATGTTTAGCAGGAGAGCATGAAAGAGACATTCACTGGAGAGAGGCTGTGGTCATTTATTATCGTTACCGGACCAATTTCTTAGAGCTGTGGGCAAGTAATGTTTGGTTGAGTGCCACAAAGGACAACAAATACCACATCATAGGAATACACATTGCTGTTTCCTAGAAGTTTTAATAGTCTTTATGTGACTTTTTCTCTGCTTCAAAATGCCTCTTCCTGACAGCTGCTCCTATTTTCAGGAATCATTGGAACATTTTTGCATGTTCAAATATGCATTGATATATTCTGAACTATATTAAAATGCTTTTTAACTCATTTGTCTTTTTAAAGTATTCTTTTTAGCGATGTCTACATTAAAGTTTTTAGGCAATGAGCTTTCTAGTGTAGCTTGGCTATTCCTCTGGGCAGTTCTGAATTCGTATTTAGGAAAACAACTCCTTGCTTTGGCAGGAACGTTTTATTCCCATTATTTGACAATTGAATGAAGTTTAGGCTTTTGTGTATACTTAATCACATACACACTAATTCCTGGAGCAGTGAAGATTAAGAGTGCATAGCAAAGTGTCTTTTTGGGGAAGTGTCTGTACTATAGTTCCTTGAAATTGTTCATGTCGCTGGAATAGCAGCATTGTTCTTCCTTACTTTCATATTTCATTTTTTCCATACGGTTTCCTTACAGTGCCTTCTAAACACATGCATATTTGGAAAAAAGCTTCTTGATACCTTACCTTCAAACCTGTGACAGAGCAGTCCCACCAAGCACTTAAAATAGATAAGAATTAAAATGTATAATCACCAGGTCACACACAGTATTGTGCATAATCTGAAGTCGGTAGCTCTGAGAAGATTTTTCTTAAACAGCACCCTCAGCAATTGAAGGATTCGATTAACATAGACCAGCAAAGGCTGTTTCCTACCCTTTTATGCTTTCAGAAGCTTGGCCTTTTTGTTGCGCTCATATTTGTATCACTTTTGTTTTCTTCGCAAAAACGTCCAGGTGTTCTTTGACGTGAAGATTGGAGACAGAGATGTTGGCAGAATTGTAATTGGATTGTTTGGAAAAGTTGTCCCAAAGACAGTGGAGAACTTCATTGTGCTGGCAACTGGAGAAGTATGTCTGTGGCTTTCTTTGACCGTGTACTTAAGTTTGGGCTGGGAAGTAAATATTTGTTAAATGCTGTTTCAAGTGTGAACTGTCCATCTTAATTCAGTGGAATCGGTGAGGGAGAGAGCCATCCCAGAGGCCGTGCTGTCTTGTGCATATCCCTAAAGCCTTGCAGCTCTATTTGCAAAATGTGAATATTAGATGTTGGACACCACCTTAGTCTACCACCGCTAGCTTGCAGATGTAGCAGGCAGAAGTGCCATGATCAGTAGTACATCAGTCAAAGGAAGATGCTTGCTTTTTTTACCTGAGTGATACCTGCTCTATGCCAGCACAGCTCACCTGCATTTCAGTTTAATTTGTTCCTGTCAGTGTTTGTCTCAGGTTGCACTATATCCTGTGGACCTGACCATTCACAGCATATGCCTATTCCCCTATGACTGTGTAGGACTGGATGTTATATTCACTTAAAGCATTATTTCCTTTTCTTAGAGAGGATATGGATACAAAGGAAGTAAATTTCATCGTGTGATCAAAGACTTCATGATTCAAGGAGGGGACTTTACAGTTGGAGATGGATCAGGAGGTAACACGCTCAGTATCTTCCAGCTTCCCTTTCTGTTACACCTTTGAATGTTTACTGAATAGATGGGTGAAACAGCATTGCTTCTCTTTTGCAACTAAAATAAATGAAGAAAACATTTCTTTTAGAAGCATCCAAAACAGTCCTAAGCATTTTGCCACGTTAGCTGCAAATATTTGGATTACCAGATTATTCGTATGCTTAGGGCTTCCCCTGTCCTCAATTTGTGCAGATCTTTTCTGTCTGTTTCTGCTCTGGCTGTGTGCTTCTGCTCCTTGCCCCCAGTACTCATTGCATCTATGCATGAACCAAGTCGAGTCATCCAGCAGAAAACTAATCTGGAAGGAAACGGTGATGTACGTGAAGGGCACGGGCCGTCCTCTCCCTTTGGCTCACCCAGCTCGGTGGAGCGCTCTGAAGTGTGCTAAGGGAAGCAATTTCAAAGCAGCTATAGAGAAATTAGAAAATGAGGGTTGTGCCCCTCCCCTTTTTTCTCTTAGCAAATTTAAAACCATAAATTTACCTTTGGTGTGGCCCTGTATATGTAGGCTCTGGCCATCTATATCACTTCTCTCTCTTGAGCTTCCAGAAAACCAGTTCAGCCAGTAGGTGCTTCGGAGGGCAGTCCCAGTGCAGCATCTCTTGCGTTGCATGCGTTCTGGCTTCTGATTTCTTCTCTTCCTTTACAACCACGTTCTTCAGGTGCTACGATTTGAACTTTCTGCGTACAATGTTAGCGACTTCCCCACTGGGACAGAACGGAAAACATACACGACATATGCTTTTCCTTGCAATTTGAACAAGGGGGAAGGCTAAAACACTAAAGACACAGTTTAGCGTTAAAGGTAGGCAGTGTTTGTTTGCCTGCTAATACCGTTTATTGGGATGGTATCTGGCGGTGTGTTGGGAACAGTGTCTTACTGTTAGGCGCTGTACAAATAAAGAATAAGACAACCTTCTCTTTTCAAAATTACAGTGGTTTAAACATGACTCATGTTTTTTCTTCTAAACTATTTTAGGAACATCAAAATCCTTACGTAATATTTATACAATTCCATACTGACTCTTTTAAGCTAACTTTCATGTGGTCTCTGTATTTCTAAACATGTCTAAAGCAATTTCATGTACTAGGGAAAAAAGTTGTAAAACTAAATATTAAAATTGTCACAAAGCAGAGTTACCTTATTTGAATGGCCATAATTACCTAATTTAAATTTGCTGGACAGGGTATAGTATTATTTAGTGGTGTATATAAGCAGGACCTTTGAAGATACTTAGCTTACTTGTTAAATTCAGAGGCTAAAGGATGATCAGCTTTGTATATTCTCTCACTATAGCTGGTGTTTTAGCTTTCCTTTTTCTTTCCTATACGTACAAAGTACTTTTAGTTATGGATCGCTGATGACGTAGCAATGATGGTGCTGCATTTACTCAACCTCTGAATCTTCTCAAGTCCTGAATTTATACTTAAGAAATCCCCTTTTTGTTCAAAAATGGAAAAAAATATTTAAGTTCGATTTCTTATTTTGTGTCATAGGAAGAAGCATCTATGGAGAAAAATTTCCAGATGAAAACTTTAAACTCAAACACTACGGAATTGGATGGGTTAGCATGGCTAATTCTGGCCCAGATACTAACGGATCACAGTTCTTCATCAGTGTGACAAAGCCTTCCTGGCTGGATGGAAAACACGTAGTATTTGGCAAAGTCCTTGATGGAATGGTAAGTTAAAAAATAGTGGTAAGATTACTCCAGGAAAATTGGGACCAATCTCAGGGCATTATGTCTGTGTGGGTGTAATTTATCATACCATTGTCATTCAAAACAATTTATTGTTTGTTATCTAATGTGGACAAGGTAGAAAATGTATGTGAAGTGCTTAAACTGGAACTGAAATTGCACGTGGTGATTACAGAAATGGAAACTGAAATCATCCCTTTGGCTGTCAGATTTCTTGTTTTAGACCACTAACCATCAAAATCAACACTGACACCTTTACATACTACAAATTGGATAAATTCAGGTCCCTCTTTCACTAAGCCTGTTAACCATGAAATAATTGTATTTCCACAAGCTAAAATCTAATTTTGTAACATGTGCTAGTTGTGGGTAACACTTCCACTGTTCAGGCTTTTAGAAGATGTGAATGTGAAGTATGCAAACATATATATACAGATCTACTTAAAAAGAAAAAAAGATTTATAACCAGCACCCTCAGAATGTACAGCTGCAAAACTGATCAAATATCTGATTGCAATGGACAAGTAGAATTTCAGTTTAAGAAATGGTACTTCCAACTGACTATACTTCTACTAATCTGGTTTTCCCTTTAACTTTTACTCCCTTAATCAGTTTTGAAATGAATGGGGAAAATATGACCTGTTGCATTAATCAAATCTATGTAGAGTCTGAAAGCCTCATCAAAACACTTCTCCCCTGCCCCACATCCTTCATATTGAATTCAATTCCCTTCAGCTACAGCAGTAATTTAAAAATTTTGAGGAGAGTTTTAGGGTTTGAAGCCAGAGGTACATTAATTGGCAACTCTCTAAAGCCAGATACTGGAGAGCATGGTGCCCACTCTTAACGTCTGGGCGTAGGTTATAGGAGAGTAACAGGAGTCATCGGACTTTTACAAGCACAATTATGCTGTATGATCAGGAAAAAAACTACTGCTCATCCGTCATGATCTCTACATGCAGTTGCTGCTCACAGACCACAGATAGACTTTGTGTTTGCTAGGTAAGTCATGTGAAAGGATATTTTCAATTGCTCCTTTCTAATGTTTTTGCTGGCTAGGAGTTTTTATAGAAGGGCACACAGCCTTCCATGTTGGTGCTGTCAACTGTATGCGAGTTGCAGAATGGTACAATTGACAGTGGGGAAAGAGAGTGTCTGGGAGAACTCAACATGGCAAAGGTCTTTGTTCAGAAGTTGCTTTAAAATAAATAAATAAATAATGCTAAGAGCATTTAGTTATTTACCTGATACTGGACTTCAGCCACTGGCGTTTTCTTGGCTAAACTGAGGTTTTTTTTTTTTTTTTTAAACAGTCTGTGGTGCACTCGATAGAGCTTCAGCAGACAGATGAACATGATCGCCCCCTTCAAGACTGCGTGATTGTGAACAGTGGCAAAATAGCTGTAAAGGAACCATTTGTAGTTGAAGCAGGTGACTGGTGAGACTAACAACCAGACTAGGAAATAAAATGTAATCATTTTTCTTTCAGGCCTAAGTTTTGACTGATCTCAATTATCCACTGACTTTTCTCCTCAAAACTTATGAGGCCATATGTAGACAATACTTAATATTTGCCAGATACATAAAATTATGGCTATTTCTATAACAATTTCATGGAAGCTTTACTCCTTGAAATTCAGGGCATATCCCACTAAATCCTAGAACTCACAGAAAAATTCTTTCATGAGAAATTTCAAAATACTTCTGTTTTTTCAAAGGTTTGAAATGAAATCATTGTCTTTAGAAATTTTACAATATTTGTTACTGCCATTTTATTTGAAAACATTTTCTGTGAGAATATCTGCATTTTTTTAAGATTCCTGTAAAGTAAAATATTGAAATGTTTTGAAAAAATAAACTGATTTCAAACAAATACTTAATAAAGAGCTGCTTTTTTTGCAAAAGGCCTTTTCTCTAATCTCAGTTGATTTCAATAAATGATGCAGGGGTGCTGCTTTCCAAGAAATAAAAGAGCAGGGGTGGTAAATCTCTCTAATCTCCTTAATGTGTCCGATAAAGTCCCTAGTCTTTCAATAAAAGATTGTATTCAGATACAATACTGTAATTGAGATAGAGCAGCTAAGTTTATTGTTAAATAAAATTATTGGTTAGAAACTGATTAAAAAGCCCTTATTTTACAGCACGATGGATTTTATAACACATAACTAATCATGTCATCTAAGATACAGCTTCAAAACACTAAAAGTTTTGCTGTATGCTGGAGATGCATCTTTAAGTTCATTATTTTTGTAATGCTACTTAAATACCCTTAACCTTACTGCTTAATTGGTAGCTTTTAAACAAGTTCAGTATAAGATACCACTTAGACAACTGTACTACTATTTTTTTTAACATGTTAATATTTTCCAGGAAAGAGATGTGGATATTTTCCCTTGAGTTTGCAGTGTTTTAAAATTTAAGATAGAAGAGCTGATGCCTAGATCTGGTAATGGATTTACCCACCTACAAACTGGGTAGCATGACACTTACCTTTAAGTGGACAGTGTCCTGCAGCTTGCGTGAGATGCCCATACATTGAGGTCTGGGAGGGAAGTGAGCAGTGCACAGAGGGGGCCCCAATCACCCAGCCCACAGCTTGCAAGTACCTCCTGCCGCCCCCCGCCCCCCCCCCCCCCCAAGGGAACAGGAAAACACTGGGGGCAGGGATTTACCTGGTGTCCTGCACCCTGACACATGATTCGTAGTTGCAGCACTGCTTCTGCTGGTTCACCATCCACAGCCCCAGGGCCTCTTCTGAAGGTAAGTACTGACGCTTTTTGCAAAGACCTGTGGAAGGATTATTCTCCTCTTCAAAAGGGAGCCAGAGGAATGAAGAAAGCCTCTGAATTTGTCTAGTACTAGGCAATCAGGCTTCAATTTTACCCCTATTCAGGTTGTGCTGTGTGTTTTTTTCCCCCTACTAAGGTTCAATGTAAAAAGTCACTAAAAAGCTGCACTGAGAAGCAGTGTTTGGAAGTAAGAGCAGGAATGCCTTGTTCTTCCTCATCCAAATAGCTTTGCCCTAGTAGCTAAAAACACTTTCCTGGAGGTTGATCCCTCAGACAGTAGAGAAAGTTCTGCTACTTGGACAAGGGCTCTAATCACAGGTGTCCTTTTTAAGTAAGTCCGAACTTTTCACCAGCCCCAAGCAGCTTTAAAATAGATTGCATAGTCAGCAGGAGGCAACCCTTGCTTCTCCACTGCGTTAGTGCCTAGTTTTGCCATTATTGTTTTTGTGCAACATTCCCTTCCTCTGCTTAACACAATGAATTACTGGCTATCCAGATATACTGAAAAATGTTTTTCTTTTTTTCCAAGACATACAGCTTTATAAATCTTGAGATAGCATCGTGCTGAGAGTTTTAAATCAGCAGACACCCAAGTATTTTGTCATGCTTCATGTGGAGAAGTAAGTACCACCTCTGATGGCACAAGCTCTGAGAAATGTCTTATTTGAACAGATATGCACAAAGTACATTCATGTTCTAGTAATTTATTTTGTAATGTCCAGTAACACAAAAATTTCCAGTTAAATCTGAACATATATATATATATATACACACACATTTTAGTTTATTTTACTACTTAATCATATTCTTGCTTCAGCTTACCACAAAGACGTATGCACTGATTCATAAAATGTTAAGATATGGAATACAATCTGCGAGTTGACTTGAAAAGTAAACATACACATACATGAGATGTCATAACTGAATGAGATTCATAAATGCCATGTTAAATCTGGTAGATAAAATCCTTTAGACTGAAATCTAGAAAACTTCCTGGAAGAGAGCAACGTATTTCAAAATGTATAAGCATGTTTTCTAATAGAAATTCTCCATATACATGCGTTGGCTCTTTTCCAACCTAATATTAAGGAGGAGTTTTAAAATAACTTAAGAAAATGAACAAAATACTTTTAAGTTACTTCCATTTCTTCTTGCTTTTAAAATCACTTTTTTGCACTCTCTCTTCAGTGCCAGCACTTTCAATCCATCCACTGCCAGCAATGGGTAACGTGCTGGGAAAAATCCTGGTGCAAAAAGGTTTAGTGTAATTTATGATAGAAATCCAGAAATAATTAGTAAAACTTTCAATTCTTTTCAAAGTTTAGTGTAATTCAGTGTATGACTTTCAGCTTTTAGTGTTAAATAGAGCATATAAGGTTTAAATAACTTCAATACTGTTGTTTCCATATCTTTTTTTTTAAAGCAGCAGTTATGACATAGATTTTATTTAAAAAGATATAATGCTTGAACTTAAACTGAGGCTGTCCCTCTTGCTTCTGAGCATGATTATCACATTCCAGAATTTTATTCCCATTAATTCCATTGAACATGACTTAGAGACTTGCTTCAGCTTCTTCTAGCCACATGCCACTTCTACCTGGGCAGTAGATGAGGATAAAATATTCCATGCAGAATGCCTTCTATAACTACATTTGGAAAGTCATCTGAAAAAGAAAACAAAACAAAAACAAAAAAACCCTTGCTTTCTTATCTACCTCAATACAATATAAATGTTTTTGTAGAACTTAACAAGGTAAGGCCTAGTATAATTTAGGTTATTGCATCACTCAACTGTTTATCCATGTTGGGGATGTGCTATTAGTAATGCTGTTTCAGCACTAAAGCCACTTTAGTATAGCACTGGGCATTGCATGAATGCGCTGCCAGATTTGTAGCTTATTGATTTAAAGGGATGTTCTAATACTTAATGCTGCTAGGCTCCAGCTCTTTATCTGAATCTTTTCTCACAAGGAAGATGGATTACACTGGCAATTCAATTTCTAACAAAATCTCAATATACTTGAAGGAATTCCAAGATTGCTACTGGGAATACTTCAGAGCTGTTTTTCCATTGTGGCTTACAGCAACGTTTAGACTGAACAGACTTGAGGATGCCTATACCATCAGAGATGATTATTTGAGACAGGAAAATTTTAGGCTGTCTAATCAACATAAAATGTCACATATGTTACATAAAGTCATCCTATAATATCTGAAGGAGAAAAAACACTATATTCTTACCACAGATGTAGTGGTAACTGACACTTACTTTTCATTTTAAATTTACCATGAAAGGATTATCCAATGAAAGACAGCAGTAGATTCACACAGAGGAAAGGCAGGATGTACATTACTGAAGTGAAAACATTTTTCAAATGCACCAACTCCTGCCTTCTTAATTAAGGGGTTACTTTAATCACTGGGCATTAAGAGCAAGAATTTCTGATCTTATCTTATGATCTTAAAACAGCCAAAGAAATGGGTTTGCCCAGAAGATGTATCAGAATAAACAGTTTCCCTCTCCAACCAAATATTTCCTTCAGCTACCAACCTACAAGATAGTTGAAAAGAGTGAGATGCAGCTTCCATTAAAATCATAATATACTTGATAAATTAGATCACCTAATATGGGTGAGAATTATTTTTTGCCTCTAGTCCTTCTGCTAAAATCACTTTGAAGGTTAAAAAAAAGAAAAAAAAAACAAAATAAAAACATTGAGCAATAAGTAGATCAGGACTCAAAAAGAAAAAATTCTTATTGGCTTATAGGTATTAAAACTAGCAGGTATTAATAAGGTGATTCTACAGTATTAAAGATTTTACAAACAGATTTTAAGGATGTTATTATGACTGAATCTCCACCACAAACAATACATGCATAATTCTTCCCAATTTCTGATAGTCAGTCATCATTATAAATTACTCATTAATATTTTGAATTCAGTAATGATTTCTGAAGTCCTGCAAGCTCAGCTAACCCAAATAGCTCTGCTAGACTAACCCTATGCCATTGTCATTAGTGGTATTAAAAATACACTTTGTAAGAGCAGTCTGATGATTTCATGCTAAATTATATGCTGAAGTTTCAGAAACCATTTTTTACTGGTTCTTCTATAATATATAGGACAAACAGTATATACGGGAAAATGAATATTGATTAAAAAAAATGATACAAGTTTACAGCACCAGATTTACTGTGAGGCTTTGTTGCTTAAAAAAAAATCAAGCATATTAATTTAATTTTAATGTACAAGTACCCTGAAATGCAGTCTCACAGATCCCCTACATGGCTTAAAGAATCACCAGAACAATTTTCAACTCCTGAGGCATCATTTTAGATTTTTCCTTCATTTTTCTTCAAAACAGGATATAATTGGTCTTTTGCATTTTATTTAGAAAGAAGCGGCTACCTTACACAAAAAAAGATGTATTCAAGTGCACAGCTGTTATGAGAAAAGTGAGTCTGAAAAATCAATGATATTTGTAACTGTGAATGTTATTTTTGAAAAATTATGTTGCAACACAACAATGCTAAAATAATGGCAGCACAATATTTTATAAAGACAAATAACAGTACAATGAGGAAAAATTTTAATTCTTTGAGTATTATGTCCCAGAAACAGCTTTTTTTTTTAATTACAAAACCCACAATTACACCATTTCCTATTTTATTGGAAAATGTTAACACAGGCATTCCTGTGTCCAGGAGAGACTTAACTCCACTTCTGACATAAACAACTGTCATAATTCAACTTCTTCAAAGAGTAAATACAATGAACAGTTATTTGATAATGGACAGGTGCTTTCGGTCATGGTTTGAACAACCATGACTACTTTTTAAAAAGGAATCTCAATCTATCAAAGTCTATCAGAGAAAATTTTAGAAAGCTCCTTTATGTTTTCTCTGTGCTGTAAACTGGAGGGGGGGGGGAAAGGAAGCAAAATTCAAGCCAATGCTAAAATGCAAAAAGCCAAGGCAGTGTAAAAGCTTTGCTTCTTTATAACCAGACTGAGCCAACACAGAATAACCTCCATACTTATGGCTTGATTTCCCCCCCACCTTTTTATTTTGTTTTTTAAGACTTAAACTCACATTCTAATTTATATTGATTCATAAAAGTTAAAAAAAAATAACTTGCAAGTGAATTTGGTTTTTTTAGGGTCTTCCAAATACAAGGAAAAATATTCACCTGCTGTATGAAATTCTAAACGCTATGTGTCAAAGCCAAAAAAAGCCTTGGCAAAGGCCTGAAAAGCCCTTTGTTTTAGATGTCATTAACTAAAGTTGTTTAATATTTAAACATGTCACGCATTACAAGTGGCATTTATCTTTGATCCAAAGTAAAGCACTGCTTAAAAGGAGCAGTTATAAAATTCATTATAAAGTTCCTAACGAATTCAATATAAGGAAGCTTAGGCATGCTCAGAGTACACATTAGGGAAGAAAGAAATACTGTCGCAGAACTGCCAAATCTTGAAAAGTCGTCATACAGAAAAACCTTACGTGTGTGTTGGAAACTAAGCACTATCTTCATGCTTCAGGCTAACTGTACATAAATTCCACTTTTTCTCTCTCTAGAATAGAGAGGAATAGCATGAAATGAAATGATGTTGACCATTTACATCCTACTCTGGAGGAATCCAAGTTAGTAATTAAAAGGGATGTTAAACTTTATTAAGAGTGAGGCACACAACGTTACTAACTCTAAGTATTAGCATCACAGCACAGTGCAAACTTTTAGACAGAAGTAACTGCACAGATGTGCCTACGTTAGTGGTGTAGTTTGGGTCAGCAGTGACCTTGTGAGGTGACTCTGCTCACTGGGCTTTGGTCTCGTGTTCTGCCCTCCAGCCTCAAAGGGGCATTCAGCCACCTGGCCAGACTAGAGCTAATCCAAAGTGTAAAAACAAGTGAACAAGCAAAAAACCCTGGAATGTATCTAGCGTGGACCTCGGTGAAGCAGGACCTCTGCACCGACTGTTTCACTCTAGACCTGGGACTTCAGGTTCAGTAGGACTCCAGGGCTCGATCCTGTTGGGCCACATTGCTTGCTAATGAGGACAGAGCCTGCAAGAAAGGCTAACCTTCTCAAAATACATGATCCCAGTCCCTGTGGCTTTGATGGAAACCTTGAAAACGTGGAGGAAGTACACATCACTGGCTCAGAAACTAAAAGCAAACACCTGTCCTTTCCCCAAATTACTCTCAGAAGTGCCATGATTTTCAAGGCAGCTCAAGAACCTGACTCTCGATTTCAACCCACAGCATTTTGTAAAATCAAGCAAAACCGCACATTTAAACATCTTAATTTACAGTTCTGGGAGAAAATTTTCCTATGGAATTGTATTTGAACATATAAAAAACCTAAAACCAAACATTTTTAACACAAAATGTAGTAGAAGTAACAGTTCTACCAAGTAAAATGACAAATCCAGGTAGAAAGCACTACTAGAAATAGTATTTTCTCCACATATTTAATTCTAGAAAGAAGACAGAAAATAAGCTCTCTGAATTAATAATGCAAAGAAAGGAGAACTTTTTTAAAAAAAAGAAAAGAAAAAAGGTTGATAATAAGCTATTTCAAACACTCTTTTGAAGCATGTATTAAAAGTATAAATATCCAGTGAACTCATCAATTAAAGTATACATTCTTTTTTTTTTCTAAAGCACTCTAGAGGTTATAAATGATAAGAAATAGTAATAATAGAAATGGAAATACAAACACACTCACAGTAGATCGACTGGTGTTTAGGGAAAAAGCACTTACAAAGGACTGGGCCTCTTAGTTCAAATGCTTCAGGCAAAACAGCCCAGAGGGTCAACAACAAAAAAAAGAAAAGCAATGTTCTTAGTCTTTTGATTTGAATTCTCAGTAGATTTGACTGAGAAAACAACTGGGGGAAAAATTCCATCCTTTTATAAATCATCCATCCCACTTAGGGTTTTAACAGTCTCTTACGTAAGAACTATTGCTTTATTGACATGTTATTAGATTTTGAACCGGTGTCGTTTTACTAGGCCCGTATTAATAATAATGTGGTTTATGTGGTGCAGGGTCAGATCAGTAAAGCACTGTTAACAGATGACAGGTTTGATTACCGTTGGCTTTAGGCAAGACATATGGATCCCTTAGGAACAGCAGCACAGGCTGGTGGGACAGTTTGCTGGAAAGGTCAAGAACAGGGATGTCAGTATCAAGGGACAGTAAACAGAATATTCTACAAACTAGCTTTGATAAAGCGAGGTGATCAAGCTGCTCGAGAGTAGTGTCAGCGCGTCTCAGCATGCCGCGGCTGTCAAGAGGAGCAGACCCCATTTCCAGGGAGCAATGCTCGCCGCTCCTCAGCCCCAAAGTGAAACCATCAATGTGAAATCTGAGGTAAACAGGTCGCGTCGTTGGAGGGGCAGCCTGCAGCCAGCTCTGGGTCTTCCTCACCCCGTCTGCGCTGTGGTACACAGCGTAATGCAGGCTACCTCACAAGGCTATTTAAGACCAGTGTCCACAGTCTCCAGGCCATTGAACAGACTGGAAATTTCATGCTGTTCTTCCATCTGCCTGTCGCACACCTGACCCAGTGGGAGGAAGCCCTTGGCAGCGCGTTACACAGCTGTCTCCCATGGGGCTTGGGCAACGGGAACCCTCAGCTCTTTCTGCTCCGCTGTCTACATACGCTTGCAAAGTCATGCGACCAAATACATACAGAGCTCTACCAAATGCGTAGGAGAAAACCCAAACCCCTAATTCCTTCTGATAAATCTTGCTACAAACAATACACTACAACGAGTAGAAACGCTCAGGGACACTGTCCTACTACGGTTTTGTAAGAACTTTCTCGATACAAGATGCACGCTCACTTCATACTACAAATGGATCTATTAAGCTGATGAAATCAGCCACAATATTTAACAAAGATATCTAGTTTTAAGGCTAAACTATTGATATTTTGACAACTGCAAGGAACGAATACAGGAAACACCAATAATTTCAAGTAGTTTATTAACCTAACAACCTAGAAAGAATAGAAATCAAGCTCACCTTGATTCTTCTGATTCTGTTTCATCAAAAGAGCTGCAATTAAAGTGAGAGGAAACTTTGATTACAATAAAATTAACTTCATAAGGAAAAAAAAAAGTCCTTTAACAACCACCAAAGGGAGCATCCTTTTTCTGGTCAGTGACTGCATAATGCAACATGATTAAATGAATGTGGGAGACCTTATCATTTTGCAACCACTGCTTGGA
Organism: Dromaius novaehollandiae; assembly: GCF_036370855.1. NCBI lineage: Eukaryota > Metazoa > Chordata > Aves > Casuariiformes > Dromaiidae > Dromaius > Dromaius novaehollandiae. The sequence goes on from NC_088132.1 coordinate 38,457,237, forward strand.
AGTGACATTCAGCAATCCATTTCACTATAATAAATTTGCATGCATACATATCTATCTATATATGCAGTGATAGGATACAATTCCACTAAGGGTATTGGTTGACATCATTAACTACAAGCGAAAACTACAAGTCTGCTAGCTTGTCCCTAGATCACTAAAAATTGAATATTTAAATTTGGGGTTTTTTGGACAGTAAGGACTGAACATTTATAGTTTCATTCAACTGCTGAGAATGGCATGACTGACAATATTACACAGACTGCACATGGTGTATATTTGCTATGATATGAACACTCTCAAAGCCATTGTATAAGGGTGTTGTAAGTAGAATAATTCCTGCAGATCTTTAACATTAGCTGTCCTAAAAGTGAACAATAATTTCCAAACTTGATCTTACAACCCACTTTTGAAACAACAATGCCAAAAGTCTGCGGAAAAATCATGGCCTGTGATGTAGACCTAAATTACCCTTTGCAAGGCTACCCATTTAAGGAGGTAGAAAATAACTTAAAACTGTGCTGAATTTTTTTTGCATTCTTGCATCCTACCGAAAGGCAAATGCAGATGTACTCCCATGTGAGAAAAACCAGACCTTCCCTCCAACCTGTTCTCAGTTCTCTGTACGCCAGACCAGAAGCACAATGGTGGAGGGACCACTCTGGGCCCTAGACAGCTCTAAGTTAAGGAGGGCCTCAAAATCACTTACAGCGTCTTCAGCTCTCCTCCTGAGTGCGAGTTCTCTGCTGTTAATGCCCAGAAACTCCCCCAAAGCAGGAAAGGGCCACATCGCTTTCTTGGGAACAAGTTCTGACAACACTGCTGGACTTCCCAACTATGTCAGCTTGTCTAGTAAAAGAGATTGTTCTCCTTACAAACGTTACACCTGCAGAATACAGGAGTTTCTGGTTACACTATTTTGGGAATTTCTGTTATCCTTACACTAATCATAACCATACTCGGTTTCCTTTCTTCCGCCCTGATCAAGAACCCTTCCCAGGGGAAGGGCAACATGGCCATTGAGGCAGATGCCAACAAAGAGATGAAAGACACCATTTCCAAACATACGTGGGGGGGGGGGGGGTCATAAAGATGGTCACAGAATAAATTTCCCTCATCCAAATACTAATAACCAGAAAACACACACACACAAATGCTTTTCATGCAATTGTAGTGAGTGTTTATGAATATCTTTGAAAATTCCTTTCAATAGATACTCTCAAGATCTACAAAAAAAATGTATTCTCCTCATCTAAACTCTCCTTTGCTTTCCAAGAATATTACATTAAATCTCACTTCTCTCTTTGAACAGACTGAATTTATTTTACCACCTTTTGGGGATATATAAACATACTTAACATGAACCTAATGCCCATTTATTTTACTGTGTAAGAGTTGGCAGCAAGACCATTTTAAGTCAATGCAATTGCATCAGCACTGAATGGATATGGGCCTTTTGGCCTCAATATGTTTTTCAGTAAATGAGAGCTTACCCACAACTTTCTGCTTTTGGCAGGGTAGGTACATGGCGAACATTTAGGAAATCAAGAAATATTTTAGGGAGTTCTTCATTTTCTAAAATGACTGTCTGTAATAAAGAAAAGGGACAATAAGAAAACCAAGATTTTTTCATATTTTAAATATCACACAGTTCTCAACCTACTAAAACACTTCTCACTTGCAACACTGTTCAATTCTTCTCCAGTCTTTTTTTTACTTATTATGGACTGCTTCATTTCAATTGGGAAACCCCAATTCTTAATGAATCACATAAAACCATTCGGCTCATGCTACTACATTCTTAGACCATGGGAGATATTTTCACCTACATCACCAGTGACAAGTTTGATGCATCTCAAGCAGAGGTGTCTGATTCTGAAACTAAGGTACTGGCACAGTCATTTGTGAATAAAATTCTGTTTGTGTAAAACATAAAATAAAGCACCTACAGTTCAGTGCTTTCACATACACCTCCCAGAAGATTCCTGTCTGGCACATCAGGGGAGAAAGGAAGTCTCCAGTTTGTACAATTTTATTAATGCATGCCTTAGTAAATGCTAACAAGGCAAACTGCTTGCTTGGCTTGACAGATCAGCTTACAATGTACTCCTTACACCTACGCTGTGATCCCTAACAACAAAGCTCTCACCAAGGAGCCGCTGTCTCTCTAGACCCGCCACGTTCTTCCATAGCAATAATAGCTAGACTCCATTCTCGTTTCTTTTTTTACTGATGAGATGATTTTATAATTTTGAGTAAATTAATTAGCAGTACCCTTACTTAAAAATACATAGCAAGTAAACGAGATGATTAGGCACATATCTGTCATGAAAGAATGAGTTTTAAAGAAAAAGATAGATCTCTGACAGTTTTACAGAAGCAGCTCCAGAATCATTGCTGATCTTTAATTTTCACAGAAGACAGACTAAACAGTTCATAAATTCAACCAATGACTCATCTGAGAGATTCAGCCCCTATTTACTTGTTCATGCTGCTATACAGTCTGATAGCACACGTTAGATCTATGTAGTTGAGTACAGTGCTTCACAGACAAATGAAAGCCACAAGCTCTTCCCTGAATAGCTTTCCTTCATACAGGCCTGATCTTAGACTGAACATATGTATGGAAGAAGCTTTACTAAATTCATAAATAACTGATTAAACAAAACTGCTTGCACAAGTAAAACTATCCACATAAAGAAGCAGCAAGACTGGTAATAGTTCCTCTGCTTACATTCAGGAGATAACTTATTCCTGCATGCGTATTCTTTCACATCGTAGCATCGCTAGGAAGATGCAGTAGTATGTGGAGGATAATAGAATCACAAAAATATTTAGGTTGGAAGAGACCTGTAGAGGTAACCTAGTCCAATCTGTTCAAATCAGTCTAACTCCAAGGTTCAGTAGCAAACAGCTTGGTTATTTGCATATTTAAAACCCAGTTAGTGTGCCAATTACCTAAAATATAGACAGAATTAGAGAGAGAAATACATTTTAAAACAAAGATATTTGGGATTCAGTTTCTTTTTTTTATGCTGTGTTCCCAGCTCTGAATTCAGGGTTGACATTTCTTCAACAACAGCTGAGGTCATCACTAACAAGTTGAAAAAAGAAAGAACAGGCAAAAGAGTGCAGCTTCTCAACTGTTCTACTGTAGATTTTAAAGGCTACATCAGCTCCTACGGAAGAAACGGGAAGGTCTGAAATGTTGGCAAGTGTTAAGCCTTTCAGTTCCCCTCTATATGAGGATGCTGCATTACATGCCACCTCATTTGCATTCTGTAAAATCAGCACTCCGCTGCTGCAAAATTCATCTTGTTCTGCATTCAAGATATGCATAAAAGGAAGGATAGAGGGGGATGCATATTCAGAGGGTGTGTGAATCGCATAACAACACGAATGATTTGTTCAAACAAAACCACCTCACTAATAATATGCAATGGAGAACCACTAAAAAGTTGTATAAAGATGTTTAAGGGCATCCCACACTTGTGTGCAACCTCATACTTCTTGACAGCTTCTTCCAAAAACTGAGTTGCTGGCTGAGGCTGCTGAGCAGAATAGCGATGATGGGGGAAGAACAGAAAGATACATCACTGTATAAAAAGAAATAGCCCTGACAATGCTAACAAACCTATTTGTTGCTACTTCCACTCACTCCAGATGAATATCTCATTATGCTGTGCACCAAGTCAACCCAATCCCCCACTAACCAGCTATAAGGCCTGCCCTGATTTTAGCAGAGAAATTTTAATAAAAGATTTAAGGAAATAGCATTTATTTCAGGGTCCTCTTTAAGTAGCTTGTTAATTGTTAATACCTCTACGTGGCGATCAGTAAACTTGAAAATGTAGAGTTTGCAAAAAAGCAAAAGCAATTTTGCACAGCACTGTATTTTGCACCCTGCCTCTGCTAATGTGGAATTCTGTCATTTCCAGAATTTCATGAAGGGAGGTATGATTGCATTGAACATAGGAAGATTTTCCCATTAATGTAATGTGATGTTCATTTTAAGGAATTAAAAAAAATAAATGAAGCCACAGGTTAATTATACTAATTCAGGGTCAAATTATCTGCCTCCATAGGCTTCAATGGAAAAGGGCCAGCAGATAATCCAGCCCTTCAATTTACACACTAGAAAATGAAGGAAAAGAGAAAACACTTGGGGACAACAAAAGAACAGTCACACTGCATTAGTTGTGTATGTCTAGCCACATTTCCTACCTCTAGTAGTGGCCCAAAGTGGACATGAGGGGAAAAACAGAAGTAATCTCAAATTCATATTCTTTCATTCAATAAATACTCTTAAATTAGAAAGAAAAGCGATCATAACTGGTTTAATTTACTTAGAACAAGGGATATCACCACAGATTTTTGACCACTGACTAAAAACTTGAAGAAACGCATATTTTGCAAACTCCATCTTTAAATAACAGCTGAGCAGAAAATGAACCAGCAGGTGAATCTCTAAGCCGCTATCTATTACTTGTGATGCAGTGCGCTCAAACGTAGCCTTTGTTCAAGTGAAAAAATGACATTGCCTTGTAAACACGACTACTGCCTACAATGTTCTGCAGCAAGGAACTTAGAAGATATATTTTCCAAGAAATGAAAACTCACAGTTAGCCTATTAGTAACGTGTTTTTCCAGTGCATCTGAATTCTACCAAGATCATAGTAATGAGTTTCAAATGCGGGTCCCCAGAGTGCTAAATAGGCTAATTTAAGAAAAAAGAACATAGCATGCATATTTCCTTCCTAAAATAAAAAAAAGAACTAAAACACCTAACACAGCCCCTAGCAAGTGATTTGGGAAGTGACTCCAGAAACACATTTTTCAAACTCATTGATTTCAGCTGAACTAAGAGCATAAGCACCATATTTTCTTAAAAAATCGTAAAGGGTGTTTATCCGTTACTGTCACACTTTAATGAACTACTGCATGCTTCAGAAAAAAGAAACCACAAGGGAACGCCTGATGTTTACATCAGCAGAAATGTCTTTTTCATTGAAAGGGTGCAATTATTATTATGTAACACAAATCACTAAAATCCCAATTTTTCTACCTTATCAGTTTCATAAAATCATGTTCCCTAAGGATGTCATTGATTAGTTGCACATGTTCTTTCAGTGACATCCGAAATACTTAATTGTAGGTTATCTTTTCTCCTTCAGCCAGTAAAATATAGCCGCAAAATTGCAAAGGGACTTGTTCTGCCTTAACCTTAGCTAGATGCCATCATGCAGTGGAAAACAGTGCTAAAATATCACAGGATAATGCTCTCCAACAAGGGAGACATATAAACAGCATAATGATTTCCCACGAGTTTCCTTTTTAGAAAATTGTCACTAAAGCCAGGGTAAATGGTGACATATCTTCACAGAGGACACTGCGAAATCGAACACTGGCATTCTAGTTAGGTCCAAACCTACTCATCAGCCAATTATAACAGTAACTGAACATCTTGCTGAAAACTTGAGCAAGACTACTTTGCTAACCTTAGGAGATCATGCCACAGGAATGCCTTGTTTTCAGGGAATTCTTTTTATTATTGTTGTTTTTTTAAAAAATGATTTAAAAATTCCTTTCTTATGATCATCTATCATACTTTCTCAAGGCTACTGGAACACCCGTCAGTGAGGGAGAGAAATGAGAGTGGGGAGCTAAGTTATAAGTTTTTTTTTTTTGTTTTTTTTTGTTTTTTTTTTTTTAAGAGTCCTTGCAGCCTTTTCCATTCAATCTGGTTCAGTTTGAAATGCCGTACTGTTAGGGTGAAAAAGTTCATGACAGTTTTTCCTCTCTTCAGAGGGAAAGATGCTTCACAATACCTAATTCAATGGTGCAGCTAAAAATGGGGGAGAAGAAAATCAATACGTTCCAGCTACAGTAAGTAGGCTGGAGTGTCAGTCTCCACCGGGACCAAAACCCACATCTTTTAGAACGCTTTAGAGTCTATATTCTTCTATTAACCTGCTTTCCTGCTGCTGCTTTACACAGTCCCAGGAAATGATAAAAAGGTTAGCAAAAGAACATATTAACTAAAATCCAAGTAGAGTAAATGAAGGTAGCAGACTTTTGAGAGCAAGCTTTCCTTTTTCTAAAAAAGTAATAGCAGATACAGTATAATGCTTTATATTACTCAGTGCGAGGAACAATGAAGAAACTTGCTCTTCTTCTTCAGTGAGAATGTTGGCACATTATCAACAAGGAGTATTTCTAAATATATCACTTAAATTATCACAGTAAGGGCTCTCCACTTTCCATTACCACCGGAAAGGTTGGCCGACACATGAATTTGTAAGAACAAAAGAAGTATCAACTAAACTCTGCATATGGACACATGAAGTATGAAAATACACACACAGTAAAACAGATATGATGCCATACAAAAAGTACCAGCTAGCTAATGCCGCCAGATCACACACCAGGGGAAAGTCAACAGAGTGTATGTGTGGGGGGTATCATCCATACAGGGGAGCTTCAAAAGAAACAAGATGTTGACAGTATTATATGCCAAAACACTCTCAACAAAGATCCATAAGATATTACCTGAAAGTTAATGACAGCAATAATAGCAATAGAAATGAAAGGCTGGACTTTGTGTAAAGTCGCAAATGTAAAATAAGTAAATAAATTGAAGGAATCTGCACCCCCAAACCTCAAGACTGGAGAATAGTAGAAAAATTCCCACATCAACTATCAAACCAATTTATTATACTTTTGGTGAACTTGAGCTCACCAGATACCTCCTGTGTGACAAATACTTCTTTCATACCATTCTCAAGCTCCACAGAGAATAATGATGGTCCAGCAGTCATTTAAAGATATGCATAAAAGTTGATGGCAGTGACTATAAGCGATTACCATTTTCACTTAAGCCTTACCTAACCTAATTTTAGAGCACTTGACTCACTTCGATTTAAAAATACTACCAATTAAGTTTTGAGGTAGTAAGTACTTTAGTTAGAGGGTTACTTAATTACAGATTTACAGTTCCATTTTACGCTTAACTAAGTGGATTGATTTGAGGCCAACTATAACCCATCAGATGTGAAAAATAGAACAAAACAACAAAATTCAACAAAATATTACAAAAAAAATTTGGAAAACCGTGAACATAATGAGGTGGAAGCAAACAGTGAATCTCTCTTCATAGAAAAGTGGGAAACTAGCCCTTGAGAGATTAGAAACAAAGTGCAAGAGACCACATTTCCTTTGCAAAACAAGAATTAAAGGCAGAGGCAGTCAATACAGTTTCCTGAGACACTGCTCAAAGGATTGGAGGATAAGACAAAGCTGCAACCAAAATGAAAAAAATCAACAGAGCCAAAGGAAAAGAAGAGAAGCAGAAAGGCAGTATGAATTAATGCTATGCAAGAAACTTGGCAGGAACAAGAAAGGCTTTTAAAAATAATTAACAGGAAAAGGCAGTACACTAAGGAAGCAGATCCATTAATGACAAAGACACCAAAATAAACGTTGATTTTAAAATGGCTGAACAGAAGTGGTTTTTAAAAGTCAGTGGACCACTAGGACAATGAACAATTAACAGGTAATTAAGACTACGTCAATAATGCTGCTGATACCAAGCAGGTGGAGGAGTGCTTTAGACAATAATACATACAAATCAGTAGATCCAGCAGATACACATTCTAGGATGTGAAAGAAATTAGGTAGTTACGCCTGAAAGGTCTTAGAGTACAGGGAGAAACAGTTTGGAAGAAAGCTACTGCGTTAAGTCTAAAGAAACAAACAAAGTAAAAAAAACCCCATAGGTAAAAGCAGAAGAAATTTAAACTTGCAGCACTATTTTCTAATCTTAAAGGAGCTAAACATATAAGCACATACAAATAAGTGGTAATAAAAGAAAATTATTCAGGTTGCAAATTAGGACACCCGGAAAGTCTGGAAACCAGTGCGTTTGTGGTTCTCACGCAATCAGATACTGCTCTCTTCCCATGTTGATCTTTGTGCATTAGGCGGAGGTCTAACTGGAAAACAAAACTATGCAGCAGTATCTGAGCAGGTAATTAAAGACACCCTCATAAATGCATACTCTAATGCAAATAAAGCTGTTACTGGAAATGTCAGTACTAGATTTTCCAAACTTTCAAGGTTTTTTTTTTTTTTTAATCCTAAGAATGTTGCTCTAAATTTGGGGGTTTAGTGCCTGTTCCTGTTTTTCCAGTAAGTGGTAACCCTTGCAGCATTTCTCACTGCCAGATTTAAACTCTGAATCCTCAGCATTAAATCACATACTCCTTTTTTTTTGGGGGGGGGGGGGGGGGATCCTCATCAGAGGATGTCTCTAATTGAAGTCATGAAATACACAGAAGGGCGTTTGCTTCATTCGCTCAGTAACAAGTCAGCAGGACCACACAATACTCCTCCAAAGGACCTTGCAGAAGAAACTGCGGAAGCAAAGCGTTGTGTAACGCATTGCTCATGGCTGCTTCCAAACCTGAGGACTGAACCACAGCAAACACTGATTTTGAAAAAGACTACCAGGAGAGATCTGGGGATTTACAACCTGGCAAGTTGGTACTGGGCAAATTAGTACTGAAACCCCTGAAGAGACAACCAAGCTCACAGATAAAGGTGACCCTGTTGATTGAGCCGATCTGCATTTCCAGCAGGCTTATTTTAACAAAGTCCCTCACCCAAGGCTTTAAGGGAAACCAGGCAGACATGGTGCTTCCAAAGGTAAAAAAAACTAGTTAGAAGTGAAGCATAGCATAGGAGTACACAGCCCATGCTTGCAGCAGAGTGATGTTACCAGTGGCACTGCTCACAGATCTGTGTGGGACTGATGCTGTTCAATGCATTAACAAACAACATGGAAAATGAACTTAGCAATGAGGTAACAAAATTTGCCAACAATACCAACTATTTAGTATTGTAAAGAGAAAGGTCAACTGTGAAGAAATGCAGAAACATCTTACAAGACTCAATAATGGGAGATGGAATGGTACTTGAAATTCAGTGAGACAAGTGTAAAGTGATGCATATACCGAAAAAAGTAACATATGCAGTGATGGGTTCTGGGCTGAGCATTAGTGATCAGAGGACTGAAGCGCTGAGGGTTTCAATAGATCCATGAAAATATAAACTTAGCAGCAATTAAAAAAGCAAACAAAAAGGTTATTAGAAATTATTAGAAAAGGAATCAATAAGTTATTAGAAGTTATTAGAAAAATGTTATTAACTATTATTAAAAAAAGATTAGAAATTGTTAAAAAGGAAATCAAAATAAAAGGGAGAACATAACGCTGTTCTCTAATTTCCTGGTTTGCTCACTACTTTGAACAACATGTGTCATTCCAATCCTTAAAAAAGGATACCGTGGAGCTGGAACAGGTTCAAAGAAGGACAACGAGGACTACCCAAAGCACGGGACGAGTTCCAGATTAAAAAAAAAACAACAACAAAAATAAGTGAGAGCTTTTCAGGCTGAAAAAGATGGCTGGAGGAGAGGAGAGATGTATTTCAGGCCCTGTGAGCAGGCAGCAGTCCTGGCTGCAGGCACTGAAGCGGCAGGGGCGATACAGGGATGATGATCCAACCCTTCTCCCTCACTCTCGGCTGTGAGAAGTCTCACTTTAGAAACAGGCCCATTAAAGATGTGTAAAGCCAAATAAAATTATCACAAAGTGAAGATAAAACAGAAGGGAGTTAATGGAAGGCAACAAATATTTTAAGAGATCTTAAAACATCACTTTGAAACAAATAGCACTCATTTTCTTTAAGCTGTATTGAATAAAAATTATCTGAGAGAAAATACACCTCTGCATGGGAACTAAAAGTGAAAGAAAAGGGTTTTTTTAAATTTACTAAATGTTTTAAGTAGACAGGCTGTACCATATGTTAAAATAATTCACACTTCATTGAAAAACACAATTCCGTAGAGAATATTTTAGCTGCAGAATAACTACAGTGTTTTGTAAGTATTTTCATGTTTAACTTTTAGACATTAAAATATATTCAGAATATCACTCTCTTTCTTGCTCATAATTATGCTGCACTTCAAAGAGGGGTTTGCAAAAATTGTCACCTGTTTTTGTACAGAATGTTTTTTTCCTCCACTGACATATTTCCTTTGTACTACATTTACAGTGCCTGTAAATGATCGTTAACAAAGAGGAAACCTATGAATAAGCGTGAAGAAACCGCTACACTTAAAGAAGGACGCTGCACCTCACTATTTGCAGAGCAGAGAGGCAAGTGCAGCCGAGGGCTCCGCCAGCACTCAGAGCAAGAGGAGCCGCTCTGCAGCGCCCCGACCCGCTCCGACCCCCCCGGAGGCACCCTCTGGGCGAGCCCATTTGAGTGCGCTACAACCCAGCCCACTCTGTTAAGAGGCGGATGTTGGACTGGGTGTTGGATTTTTTGGCCGAACAACATGGTTTTGGTCAAATAAAACAGCTTCAAACAAACTGAAGAAGCCCACAAAAATCCTAAAGCATTTAAAGCCCCAAGAAAGACTTAAGAACAGCCCTGAAATAGCATTTCTATTTGTTTTTTTACTCCTCAAGAAAGATGTCTCAGAGCTCTAATTCATATTGTTGGTTTTGCTGGGAACAAGGAAAGGGCCAGGCGGTGGATTAAGACTGATGAAGTGAGCTATGAAAACAGTCTTGCTCTCTGCAAGAATGACAGTTTCATGCAAATGTCATGTCAAAAATCTAGAAACCATCCTCTTCCAAAGACGATTTCCTCACGTACGTTGTTCGTGTAAGGCACTGTAACAAAAATGCTATTCGACTTTACAATAACTTTTCTTGTTTTGTCTCCCTGATATTTTCTTGTCAGAGGTTCTGGGTCAGAGTAAACTCTTGAGAAATGATCCGATGTTCCCTTTGAAACTAATTAGACTAAGCAGCAGGTACCCACTCCAGAGTCCGAACGGGAGAATGCAAAAAGCACAGGGACTTCACGGCACTTGGGGTTAACGAACTCATTGTGTCATTTTTGCAGAGGTAAAGAAGGGGCAACCTAACTGACCAAATATATTTAGACTTGCACGCATCAAAAAAAAAAAAAAACTTTTTGGAGACACGGTAGCCCATTCAGCAAAAAATGTGTTCTCAAACAAGAACTCTAGGCTATTTTGTTAGAATCTGCAATGTTGGAAGAGTAATGGTAAGGAAATGTCTATGATTAACTTTACAAACATGGAAGCTCACATCAAATTTAATTGGCTTTTAAAAGAAAATACACTAATACATGTTGCATCTACAAGACACTTACTTATCTTTAGCAGCAAAACCAAGGAAAAAATCTGTTTTATTTTTTGCTGAATAATTAGTATCTTAACAATTTACTCTGTGATACCCTAATTCTGGAGTTAAATGAGGTGGCTGCTTACCCAAGGGCAAAGCAGCACAAAATAAGTTTCAATCACTTGTAAACTCAGAAATGAGAGAAATAGATAGTTTGAGGAAAACAGAAGTCAGTTGTAACAGTATAGACAGACATCACAGGAATGGAACAAAAATATATTTAATTTGTGAAAACAACTGATTTTCTCGTAGAACCATCATAACACAGAAAATCCCCTTTAGAAACATACAGCTTTTTCAGATCTTAATAAATTAACTTCTGTTTATAATAATCCTTATGTTTAAAACATTTCCCTAGCCCCACAGGAGAGTAAGACACAAACAAATTATAACAATGCAGTAATGCTGCTCTGACAGTATTAGCCATTGATTCAAACACATCTGTTTTCTGAAAAAAATCACCAAGGTTTGTTCTCTTCAAATTTTTATTTATTTATTTTACAATTTTCTACTTTGGATTCAAGCAAAGAATCAGACAATCTCTTCATACTTCTTTATGCTACAGAAGTATTTGAAACAAGTGTCTGAGAGTTAGTGACATCTTACTATTTGGGCATTATAAAAACTTAGCATTTCACAAATTAAACAAGTAAGTTGGAAGCTATATCAAAGAACAACAGAAGCTCAAACAGATGAAGCAGGACATATTTTAACAGTAACATGCACATTCAAATTAAATTTTTGATATGTAAGTATGCTGTGAGAATTGTCAGGAGTCATAATTCACTGATTATTTACACTGAAAAGGAACAGAATATAAATGACACAAAGGAGAGCAAGACAGTTATAACGGAGTAAATTATTTTGTTTTTCCAAACACTATCAGAGCAGGGAGATACTCAAGACAGAACAGTAACCAATACAAAATGAGCAGCAAACCCTTCCAGCAATAGAAGCCACTGCAGAACACTCAGAGGGACAAGGAAGATTTTAATATTTGATATTCACGTTCTCAAAATATTTAGCTGGTCCAATTTTGCCAGCCAGAAGCTGAGTTTGTTAACCCTCATGCTACCACACTTGCGGATCTTGTGGGATGAGTCATTTCTGTGTTAGAGCAGCCTGATGGAAGACTGCTCTGCACTTTGTAGCTGCAGCACTGTACCTACCACTCCTGCTGGAAGCAAGCCTTTCGAGTAGCTAGATAAAGTGCTTTCTTCTAAAACAACCATCCCTGTATTCCTGTGCTCTTTTTACTGGAACTGCCTCTTTTACAATGTATTTTTGCTTACCTACATTTCACTAAAATCTGTTAAGTGATTGAAGATTTCTCTCAGTAGTATTTTAGTGCCAAAATGCTGCATCAAATACCCTTCTGAGCAAACTTTCAGAAAAGGCTCTTTTCATCTCCCCCCAACGTTACAGGAGAGATCAGATGGAGAATGATCAAATTTCTCACTCATCAGTGAAACCAGCTGTTTGCAGAGTCCAGCCCAGCATACTGCAGTGTGATTTTGTCCTGCTCAGGAGTCAACTGTCTTTACACATGTAGGAAAAACTATGAATAGATAAAAATTAAAGTAGCTAAGAGCTGTGGTGTAAATTCTGTGACACCGAGTTCTGGATGCTTTCTACAGTCCTAAGTAGTTGCCTGTTCATGAATTCAATCTGCAGTGGATATCATTTTTAGTAGGAATTAATGCTTTCAGAAATGCCAAAACTAGGGAAAGTAACTCTCCCTTCCTCTGCAAGCATACAGACCCTGCTTTTTGTTTGCACAGGGCCAGTAGCATAAGTTGGAAGGTTTTCCTTGTTTTCCCTTTAAAAAAATTATGAAGAAACTGTCCTTCCTTTTTCACTCCCACCACCCCAGCAAAAAAACTCTCCTCTCTTTCAGCAAAATGAGCACGCCTTGTTACAAGCTGCTCTGTAACTATAGGAGCAAATCAATAGCAGCTGAATGCCATCTGCTTCGGGCAGCAGAACAGCACCAAAAGTGTGAGCAATGCATCTTCCCTTATTGAAAGGTTATTTTATGCAAGTAAACAATTCATCGTCTTCTTGCACGCTTGATGCTCATTTACCACTTTTGATCAATAAAATATGCAAAACAACAAAAAAATTGAATCCTAAGAGTAGTTCTGATGCCAGTGTGATAGTTAATCAATATCAGGTCTCTGTTCAGTAAGGCAGGCAGTAGGGTAACTCTCTATTGTATGAACCCTGGAAATGTGTGGAAATGTGTCTTGTTGCCTCTAAAATACAATAGGAGAGTGAGAAACACAACTTTTATCCTGCAAATTAAAAAAGGAGAATGAAACAGGATGCATTATTTTAATTACAATTTTTTCCTTCGCTGTGCAAAGGGTATTGTGTCAGCGCGTCCAATAATTTGCTGCAACAAAGAACCTGCTGTAATGCTGTTGATAGAGCTATACTATCATTTAACACAGCTATTTAGTTAAATCATAGCCATTACAAGGCATGCTTTGGACAGCAACCCACTCTGTTTCTTTCTAAAAAGCCACTCTACCTTATTAAGTCTTGGTTTGCAATGTATTCATGTTTCAGGTGAACTCAGTTTTTCTGTTAAAAACAAACTGCTATGGGAATTTCTTTTGCACAGTGTTTCTTTTAGTCAGACCACAAACTGCCTTATTACATTAAGCCTCCTGACAATTGATTCAAGTAGAATACTTCTCTCCCAACAAAGAAAACAACATCATTTTATAGATATTGCAGAACAAACCCTCCAATTCAAACTGGTTCCTAAAATAATACAAAGTACTTAAAATGACTCAACAAAGGCTCTCTAATCTAGTGGACTATATATCCTAATATTAAAAAAAACAAAAAAACTGTTTAGATGAGAAAAATATTTGCAAAATATACCACAAAAATAAAGCTGCAAAATGAGTTGCACACTGTATGCTCTGATCCCCATTTATATCAAATTTTATTCATTCTTTTTTCCTGCTTGTTTACAGAAGCACAATTATCCAGGTTTCCGGCTTTCATTCACTTTTGGTTCCCTGAACTGCAAGAAAGCTTTGGCACACTTCTGTAAAAGGATATTTTATGTGGAGTTTCCATTTAAGAGAATTAACAAGGCTTTTTTTTTTTTTTTTAATTAAAGAATGTATTTTCTATATATTTGCAAAGCAGAGACACTTCCCAATGCACTGGCCATGAACTTTCCAGGAAAGATTTACGACAAGCAACCTAAACAATACTGCATAAAAAAAAGAAATTCGTAATCAAAATGAAACTGTTAGAACCAAACACTAACTTTCATTCAAAAAGCAGCACTCATATATAGGAGAGAAAGAAAATCTCTCATCAGTTGTTCAGTTCTCATAATTCTTACAAAAACAAGACAACTGGATGGACCCATCTATAAATCAACTTGTATAGAATTTTTAATTGGTAATTAACTGGTAATTAATAAAGCCAATATTTGCAGATATGAAAACAGACTTTCTTAAACGTCACCTGACTGACCAACCAACCAAATTTAATGCAAGACTGAGTGTAAGGTTCGTTTAAATCTGAGAATTACAGCTGATTTGTGAGCAACATTTCAAATTTTCTCTCTTATAATTCTGCACAAATTCAAACATTTGTAGCTATATCTGGCAGCCCCCTGTTCTATTTCCTGAGCTTGGATCAAGCTCTTTCTGTCTGCCTTCTACACAAAAGCATATAAGCCCATACGAACCTCAATATTTAATCACATTTATAGAAACCAAAACAGTTTTGATCAAATTAATAATACAGAACATGGTAAAGAAAGTGCAGTAGCTTTGAGTCAATGACCCAACTAGCAGCAAGGGTATAATTTAAAGTCAGAAATTTCCAGTGCATGCACCGTTAGCCACAGTGAACCTGTTACTGCTCTAAAGGGAATTGTTTGCCTCTTATTAGATTTTCTACAGCACAGCCATAAGTGATAAATGTACTGCTGTACTCACTGTCAAGTTAATCAATGCTGCCAAAGTTTTGTTGACCTAACAGTAATCCATAAAGTGAGCGGCATTTTCTCTATCCCTATGACATCTCAGTCCTCAGTGGAGATACAAATCTTACAGCAGCATCTTTAAAAAAATGGAAAAACAAAGCAAAGCAAAGCGGGGTGGGGGGAGGATATTTTCAAAATTCTGTCTTCAAATTAGCAGACTGTGTGAGAATTCCCTGTTTCTCCGAGAAATTGTTTCAAAATGAAAGCCACACAATGGATTCAGTTTGATGGTTAAAATACTAACAAATGGATAACTTCACAGAGGATAAATCCTTGCCTATAAAAAGAACGCAAAAAACAGCTTCAGGAGTCTTGCAAAGAAATGGCTGTGTTTTAGAGCACAGTTTGCTTGTGACTCT
Source organism: Dromaius novaehollandiae (assembly GCF_036370855.1). NCBI lineage: Eukaryota > Metazoa > Chordata > Aves > Casuariiformes > Dromaiidae > Dromaius > Dromaius novaehollandiae. The sequence goes on from NC_088132.1 coordinate 38,472,890, forward strand.
AGATTAGCGCACTGGTCCAAACAGAGCCCAGTGCAGCAATTTTGAGGATGGTAATGTGAAAACAATAATAAAAATCAACTTCCAAAACTCGTCTGGTGCTACATATGGCTGTAATTCACAATCCGTGAAAGGCATCACCACCACAAAGACAAAAAAAAAAGTCACGAAACAGTCCCTGGCAGAAAGAGGTGCTTTATAAACAAACTGCTGCCATGCTCTCACAAGCAATTATAGACATATGAAATATGAATTGCCATTGATTTTTCTTCTAGAGGTCATTCTGCTCCATGTTTTACGCACTCTAGGCATTTATTTGGGTGGCAAACTGACAAGTTTTTACAGAATTAACGGAGCAATGTAATCCTTGCTCAATCACAGGTACTTCATTGTGGCTTCTGCTCCTTGACACTTGTCCCTCCCAAAACTCACTAGCAAGGCGCTCCTCGATGAAGACAAGGAACTATGCAATTACCTGTGAAAAAAAGACCAACCTTCCTTGGTCAGTGAATGCCTATTAACCTCTTCTGTGCTGAAGACAAATGAGCAGCATCAGTCAAAGGATTACATTTATCACAGCAAAGCAATCCTATAGCTAACGCTCTGACTTGGCTAAAACTCTCCACTTTCTTGTTATTGAAAGAGAGATTATTTCTCCCAAAAGGAGAAACAAAATTCCTGGTTAGCCCTTTAACAGATCTAACTTAACCACCTGGATTTCCGTTAAAAATTACTGTAACATTAAAACACTGCAAGAACATCAAGCTACTCTCTAGAAATCTCCTGTTTCCAATGTTACTTTCACATTTAGCAAGTGCTCCTGCTCCTTACTCAGCAGAGAACTGTTTAATTTTGACCAGTAAAGCTCCCAAGTGAGGTTGAAGCTGGGAATCATGACCACCACATACTCTGAGTTTTTTAGTCAGCTACCTTCTTTACGTTTATTGTTCATTTTTGATGCACAGTGGCGGCCTCTGGGTTTCCCACGCAAGAAAAATTTGCAAAGAGGCTGGGTTGCACCCTCTCCAGTGGTTATTCTGCCTCTGAAGGCTCTGGTTTAATTTACAAGTCAGCTTTGTCATCTGAAGCTAAGCATAAATTATTATTTTTAGTCACATTGCCTGGTGTCTCAAGAGCAGTACTACAATCCTATGGTACAGAAAGCTTAGTCAGGCTTTGGACAGAAAGATAAGCAAATAAAAGAGGAATATGCCATCAGCGCAAATGTGTCTGGAGTAGCAGTGCCCAGAAATCAAAGCAGGATGTGGATAAAGTATCAAGGGTTCAGAAGAGAGTCATAAAAAAACCTGTAAATCTACAGAAAAATTTGCCTTCTCTGTTGATTGAACACTGGGCTGACCTTTAACACGTGATCATCAATATGTAACACTGTGACTGATATTTAGATCCAATGAATTAGTCAAGACAACAAAAGGAAATTTCAGAAAAGAACCAAAAAGGTGGAAGGATGGGTAGTGACATACAAACGTAAAGGAATCAACTACAGATACAAAAATGGTAGCATGGAGACTTAGGAAAATGGCAAATTTACTACAGGCAAAATAATTTAGATGTCTCCATCCACACATTAACAAGTGTAAGCTTCTCCACCTGTCTAATATTTCAGCATCAGTATCTGATGCTGGATTTCCCTCTGGTTTCATTTGTAAATCTCACTCTTTGTTAAATCAGGCAAAAATAATAGTCCAAACTAGACGCAACTGGGCTCCATGTTTTTTTGGTCATACTCACTTTTTTTTTTTTTAAGGGTATATCTGGCTGCTAGACCTCTTCACTGAAATGTTGTTCATACTCTTACATGAGTAATACTGTTCTTGAATATCAACACTACACCACAGTTATTGACAACCTCTTGCATCATTAGAGCACAAATTCATCATAAAACCCACTAACCTTTATTTCCACTACTAAAAATACGCAATATGCTACAGTAACCTACTCTTGCAATAAAGTTGGATAACAAATTAGGGTCATATAATTAAACTTGTCCGGATTTAATTGCAAATTAGCAATTATAGAGATCCACCAGTAAAGCAGATAGGCACCATTACAAAGCATATAAATACAATGTCATTACAAAAACAGCAAACTGCTTCCTAATCCTGAAGTTACATATCTTTGAACAACTACTGTTGTTCAAAACAATTAGCCTGTATCACTTTGTGACCTTGACTGAGCTTCCAAATGCTCAGAGAAACACCTGAAGGTATCATCATTTAGTGAGTTACTAAAATGCTGGTGGCTACAAGACTGTTGATTATGAATCCTGTGAATTTATGGTCTTTGTTCCTCTGTAGCTTTACAGCCATGTTATTGCTACACAAGCGCTTTTGAAACGTTACATTAAGAAATTTTCCCCACCGAACGAGGTGTGAGAGGCCAGCTCCCATGCCAAAAAGAGCACTTGGAAATCTGGATGCCCTGACATCCGAAGAAACTGAGGGAGGTTGCCCTCTTCTCACTTTCTCAAGATTTCTTGGAGGCATACTAAAAATTATCCAGAAGCCAAAGTTACAGGGAACTGGTCAGAAAACCACAGTTACTCAGAATACAACTACCATCTCCCACCGTCTTGCTGGCAAGGATACAAAGAAAAATACTGTAACTGATCTGTGCTCAAATGCCATGTCTATGATATGTCTATTATCGCAGTAAATGACACCACACTATCACAGTTATGAACACTGTATTTCCCTACTGATGATGATATTCAGGAGATGAGAAATATAACACACTGAAAAAATGGAAGAACTCCTCCCTCAGTAAGGTACTTGCAAGTGAAATGACATTTTCACAGAACACCTATGCGGAAAGTTATCTTTGACATTTTGATTTTCTTAGAATAGACATACCCAGTGGGCTGCAACAGCACAAGAAGAAAGAATTTTGTCCAACCATTTTAAAACTGTACTTCTACAAAAGTAGACTCCCGCCACATATTTGCTCTAAAGGCCACAAATACACCATAGAAACTCCTGTTCTGGGAAAACAGCTTTAAGAGCTGCAGTAGCTGGTATACTTGTGCCGTCAGTTTAGGCAAGCTGCACTAGCAGTGCAACTGACCTAGCTAAAATAGTTCTATAAACACTGATTTAGAAATGAAAGTGTATTTAGTGTGTAACAGATCAGGCATATGCTCTCCTACTTTCCTCTTGATGAAATGATCTACAAGCACTTTATTCGAAAGCCTTACAAACGGAACAAACATCATCAGCTGAACCAATGCGGAATACTTCCTTTGACCATATTAATACTCAAAGTCTATACATTTATTTCAACATTACATGACAGAGAGGCTTTCTTCTCTGCTGCTGCAGGACCTTCATGCTGACATGTCCATTCTCAACAAGCTAAAGGCTGCCACTCTGGGGGGAAAACCCAGGCCGTTTCCTACAGCTTGTCACTAAGGGAAATATCCGGAGGACCCACGTGGAGGAAGCTACTTGCAGCAAGTGGGTCGATGCTAGCTGGGATGCACAGACAGCTGGGAGAAAGAAACACTCGCCACAACTGCCCAGGTGCACGTCACTAGGGAGACCCCCCTGGATTAAAGAGGGAACATGAAAAGAAGGAAAAGGCATCAAAATCGGATGTCTCCAGCAAACTTAGGGGTTACCGGTTATTAATGTAAACCATAAACAAACCACACTTAGATATTACTATGTTTACTATACAGTAACAAACTGATGTGCTGTAGGTCTGAGTTTTAGATACAATTGGAAGTAAATTCTGCGACCGGCCCTGAACTGTGATATCTGTGATTTTCCCGTCTCTTTTATTTCCTTGAAGAAGATATGTATGTAGCAAAGGTGTCAAATATGATTTGACATTCCTGAAACAGAGGCCTTGAAAATAAATGTCTTTTAGTGCTTTTGTTGTGGAGAGAAACAAGGCTAATTTCTGTACCACAAATAAAATTTCCCTTTGTTTTTAGTGGCTACTCTCAACCCTATTTTGTTGCTTCAGTGTTTCTTATTGCTTTATGTAAAATTTGCATTCATTGACAACGTCGGTTTACTCTGACTCTTATATTAAGCTTTGAACTAATTGCTCTCAATTAATCTGTTCCACTCTTTGATAGCTTATTTATCAGATTGAGAAAGATAGATTTAATGGTGCTTGCTGAAAACAAGTTCTTTAATTGGAAACACCAGAGTGTTTAGCTCACTTCGTGCTCTAGCAATTAAGGACAATTTGGAAAAGCGTTTTTCCCCCTACTATTGTCTCCTTGATTAAATTTCCAAAGAAGCAGACAAAACAAATGACAATACCACCTAGCAATATTGGTGCAAATAAAAGCCCAGCAGCCAAATTACTTACTATGAGAAATGTGAACCATCCCCATCAATTCCAATGCTGTGTTACATTCATTTTGCTGTATCCTTGCTTTCCAAGTAGGTAAATGGCAAAATTTCTTTCAAAATGCATAGCTCTATGCCTGCCTTTACACAATTATCCCTTTCCACAAATAAGCCAAATCAACAGAAGAAATTATTTTTCTTGATTAAGCTCCTGCATTTCTCTTGGGATGAAACAAAACAAACAATTAATCTTTCCTTATTTGTTCTCAGAAGAACCTGCATCCCTTAAACGTACGATAACCAGGGTACCTGTGGCAGGCAGTCGGCAGCAATTGGGCTTGTGCTGAAAATGCAAGGACTAGAGGCGGAATGCCTAATCTGCTGAGAGTTTCTACAAGAGGGCAAGGTTACACCAGGAAAATTCCCTTGCTGTGGAAACACTGTTAAAAATTACCACTTGACATCAGCATAATTAACAAGGTTTGGGAATTTATATGAACTAAGTAATTGAAAAGAATTAGCAAGAGATATATACATTAATCTTCACCAGTTACAATGTGCTTAATGAAATTAAAGGGTCTACTTCTACTTCCCTCGTTGTTTCTGCAAACTTTTTTCACCTATAGAACAAGAAAAAGTATATTAAAGACAACAATAGTTGCGAGAAATGAAAAAGAAACTGCATCACAAAACTCAATTTTTATATTGATACTATTTGAAGATTTTGCTGTATACAAATCATAATATTTATCAGAACAAGAAACTACAAAAATTTGATTTTAATGTTCATGGAACAGCAACAGGAAAAACCTGTATCAGAACGTATAAGTTTAGGCATCATTTAGTAATGCGCATTTATTCCTAAATATCATGCAGTTAAAGTCAAGTCTGCCTCAATCAAGATGTCCTACAATCAACAGCTTCAGTAAAACGAGCATTTTTTACTCTGAATTAAATCCACATTATATTGGATTACAGAGACAACGAGCAGGTGAAGAGAGAAATACAGTGGCGAGCAGTGCTGGTATGTGTGGAAGACAACAGTGTTATCACAACATAACAAGTATTTGCAATTTTCCTGTGCTACCTTATGAACATAAGACCTCCTCCCCTTAATTTACCCTGAAATTCTTCAGCGTATCCTTCAGAAAACACATGGAAGACTGCATAAATGCCAAGAAAAGGCAACACACAGAAGAGAACTATTTCTAAAGCAGGAAAGCCTTGTTTACTGCAGGACCAAAGCAGAAGGCTCACCGACCACCTTCCCATGACCTGCTTGAAGATGACCAGTCGCCTCCCTGTCTGCTTACTTCTCTGAACTACTCCCAGACCAGTTCGTACCTCTTGTTTAGGCAGCCAAAGAATTTTACAGAGAATTTTTTTTTGCTCCTGTGCTCTTTCCATGCAACACCCTTAAAGCAGATGCTTAAAAATTCTTGCTCATTTAATTCAGTATCTTTCAGGTAAAACCCTGTTAGAAGTTTCTCAATGGCGGGTCCTTCAGAATGGTCTGCAGTACATTGAAAACTACAATATACATACTGCACTAAATAACACACACAAATGCAAATAAAAAACACTAAAGTTTTCATGGGATACTTCAAAGTATTCAATATTTGTTTTCTTCCTCTCACCTCCTGATGTGGCCTGTGTCTTCTGTGCAAATTCAAATCCTGCTATAAAGGATTTCCTCATGAACTTTTTTCCTCAGTTATCCACTTCCTCATTAACTTTTCCTCAGTCATCATGGGCTGTTTATAAATGATTTAAGAATATTAACAATTGATCCTCCCTCACACAAAGAGTGAAGGCAGTAGAACCCTATCAAATTGCATAAATGCAACCATTTGGCAGATCTACGTCTAAACCACCTGATAATTTAGGCTCCGCGTTACTGAACAATCGTAACAGAATAGTTAGGCATGCAGTACCAGAACACACTTTCACTGGAGAACAAAATTTTCCCTTCACTGGCAATTAATTTATCAAGTATCTTTACAGAAGAGTTTTGAAGAAAAAGACCTTAAGATTTAACTTGCAATCACCATTTGTATGTTACAGAATAAGAATTAGCTTATGTAAAACAGCACACAGTTGGAAAGGAAAATGCGTTTAGAATGATACGGACTGATTCAAAAGATGGGGGAAACTGAGTCATTCTACTATAATACAGATCAGGATAATAAAGATCCTTTGCAAGAACTGAAGCTCTCTCCTTCCTTTACTATAATGAACAAAAATTGTTTGACTTTTTTTTTTTTTTTTAACAGACAAGCTCATGAAAACCTATTAAATATTCATTAAGAGAAAAAGATAAATTATTGTCTGCATGTTAAATGGGGAGTTGCCTCCTAGACCAGGAAGGTGACCACTCTTCCTTTTATCATGACTAAATAAAAGAAGTATCCCCAAACTTTGTATTGCTCTAGAGGGAATCACAGATCCTAGAATGATTGACAGGCAGCAGACTACAGTGACAACAGCAGTGAGCCAGAAAATGTGAAATCAAGTTTTAATATTTCTAGTTCAGCTTTAACTGTCTGTGACATCTTAAGCAAAGAACTTCATTTCTTTGTCTCCCATCTCAAAATATCTTATAGTTATTTAGAGCATATGCAGGTCATGACAGGAAGCATTTCTTGCTGTGTATAAAGACACAGTTAGTATAGTCTGATGTTCAATTTAGCTGGGGCAAAAGCTTGTGACACTACAGTGTTATGATATACAGAACAATTAAAAGAGAATGAGCACTTACAAATGGCTTCTAAACCTGTCATGATTTTTAATGTAAATTATGCTTTTAATTGAATAATATTTACTTTGATCAGTTCTGATATGTAAGAGCAAAACAAGAGTGAGGTTCATGCAGCACAATTCTATCAGCAAAGAAGCAGATTTTTGAAGATAAAGGAAAAAACCTGAATTGTAGAACACAGAGTAGCACCACTTATGAAGCAAATTGTAACTTTTAAAACAAACACAAACTAGTTAAATTTCCTAGGCATGCTTGAAAAAAAGCCTGAAATATTTCCACAGGAAACACCTTTGCAAAAAGGCACTCTTAATAAGTGGTTCTCCTTTAGATTATCTGCAAAATTATTTTGCTTTCCTCTTTTCCCTTGCTTTCTACCTCCTGTTAGCACATATGCAAGCCTACATCCGTCAAACACACTTTAAAACCAACAGCCATCTAAAACCAGCTACGTATCCGCACCACCAAAGAAACATGTATGCACAACAGAATCTTTAAACAGCTGGTTGCAGCAATGATGGATTTAAGTTATTAACCGATCAAAAAAAGATGGATGGTGGTCTGCTTTTCTTAATCTACATCATCATCTAGATCTATTTAAAGATATGTGGTGCACTAACATACTTAGTTAAGGTTTCGATAAAATCAGTAGAATAATCTGCCCTGTTACATTGAGACTGTATCGATCAATAAAATCACTTGTACTAGGAAAGTACTGTTAAGTACTGACAATCCCAGCCATTAATATTATTTAACACTCTGCTCACAATCTTTAATGAGGACAAAGAACATTTTGTCTTTTTATACTTATCATACCATTGCTTCTAGAGCTCCTTATAGCTACAGTTCAACCTTGATTACTGCACACTAAATAGAGTTGGAGGAGGAACATTCGGAATACTTTTGGATAACAAAGAATTTTCAAGGCCATTAATACATGTGGGTGATTCAACAGACTTTTCAGCAAAACATCAGTTAAATCTTATTTCACTATATTCAACTTTCACTTGCATCTTCACAAAGCTAGATTCATTATTTTCACTGTACTTACCTGCACTTAAAACAAAACTCCTTTCCAGAAACAGCAATCAGGAAGATAAATATCTGCTCTGTGCTTGATGGGAATTTTTTGCTGTAAATAAGCCTCTTTGGTGTTAAATTAGTTAAAAATAGATACTAAAGTCTGTGCACACAAGACAAAGCAAAGGACTGTTTCTCCAGACATCTTTGTGGTGGTTAATGAATGACACCAGGAAGTCGAAGTGATTTTTATCTGTCTCTCTCTCTCAGATACGGTGAATGGTTAAATAGAAGCCTTGTGAGAAAACACCTACAGGTCAGAAATGCACAGAATAAGGTGCAGAAGAAGAAAAAAAAAAAAAAGGTTCACATTTTGCCCAAAAGTTGTTAGAGCTTAAAATGTCTTCCTGTGAGTTCAGCTTTTAAATATACAGCCCACTACCTCCTGCACATTAAGCATTTAGGCTTACAAGACAGCTTTACAAGAGGTTCTGCACAGTGGCATCTGACTTGTGCACCTTTTCGCTGTATCACTATGACTCAACCACGCGGGAATGGTGGCAACCTTTTTTAAGGTTAGTGCTCACCATACATACGAGCCTCAATTCATGAAAACACATTTATGTTTAATTTAATAACAAGACGAAACAGAAGGGTGTGTTTAATTATTTTTAGGACTATTTAAGAAAGGCTGTACTGCCTCAGACCAAAGGTCCAGTTAGCACTGTAACCCATCTCCAAAAGCAGCCATAAGTAGATACCAAGGAAGAGTATGAGCAAGACAAGTATATGAGATATTTTCCTTTAATACTTTACCAGTTTCCAAAGTTATTTTCAGCTCAGGAATTTTCTATGCCAGATGTAAACTGCTCTTCCACGAGCCTTTCCAGTCTTTCCTTGAACCAATTTAAACTTCTTGCCTTTACAACACCCTTTGGCAAAGACACATAGGTCTACAGGAATAACTAAATTCTTAATACATTTCTGAGACTATTAAGGAGAAAGAACAATAGTAATGAATATTAAAATTGACAAATGGATAAATGTGATGAATGTGAACTGCACAGAAATAAAATTTGAATAGCTTAACTGTTCAATGATCACTTTGCTGTTATACTTCCAGAATTAAATAGCAACCAACTTGATTTATTTTTACTTGGCAAAAGCAAAGGAATTCCTCATGAAAGTATACAAATTAAATACAGAGACCTCAATATTTTTGAAAGGCTCAGGAACAGCACACGTTCAAAAACTTCTGTTCCTACAAATTATAATATTTTTTTCTTTTTAAATATTGATAACACAAAGCCAAGAACTGTTTCCATTAGAAAGCACTTGTAGATTGCTTCTGATCCCAGAGGCCCACATCAGCCTCAAATAACCCACAAATCAAAATCCCCTTCATTTTATATGATATCCCAGCTTTGGTTCTGTCTAGCAGAATTCAGGTTGACTTTAGGTACTACTGTAAGACATTCTTTCATTTACATCACAGAGAGAAGAGAAAATAGCATAAAACTGTGCATCACTAGGATTTCATTTTCCCCACGTTCACACATCATCTGATTCTCCTCCAACTGGGACAGCACTGAAGCAGGATTTCAGCTGCAGTTAACAGAGGAGTATTCTGCTCCTGAGAGGCAAAGCTCTAGCCAATGTACAATGTGGAGTACTTGCACCTGGGCATCAGGAGTCTAGATAGCTTTTCTGAGTGCAGAGACCAGACTGCTTCACTCTTCCCGAGGATCACCAAGGTTATAAACAACTGGGTTCGCTTTCTTCCTTGTTAAAAGAGCGAGTGGCCAACAGAAATGAAATCATTCAAGCAGTGAAGAACTAATTAAACTTCTCACTAAGTGATGGAAATCTCTTTGTTCTTCACAATTAGAGAAAAAAACCCTGAGAAATCAAAGTATCTCACTTCTCAGAATGACAGTGAAAAGGGGCAACAACAGGCAGCCAAGGAAGGTGAAAGAGTCTTATCCTTTGTTGTAATATGAAATGCTGCGTTCATTCTGCAGAGCTCCAGAACATATTTTCCAAATCAGCAAAAACTTCCCCTCAGTACTTTAATTAAATTTTTTTTTAATTGAACTCAAAATTTTCTCAAAGTAACAGCACACAGCTAGATCAACTTAAATCAAGATAGTTCAATAGCTTTAGAATGCAAAAATTCAGATTGATGACTAAAAAGGTATTTTTCTGGGCCCAGGGGAGGTTATTTAAACCTTTCATCCACATTTATTAATTTGCTCATGCTCATTGTCCAATTAGAAAAGACTATTTATTCCAAACGTTATCACAAGGACTTTAATATCAACATTTATTGAAGCAATTAAAGAAAATCAGTTGAAAGGACATTTTGGGCCAAATTTTCAGTAAGATCATTTTCCTTCTGCAGTCACCAATTGTAGAAATATCTCATTCATCTTCACTTTTTCAGCTATTGAACTGCTCCGCAAAACAGGGTAAGAAAATGAATATAATAATGGGTGATTATCTCCTTTATACTTCTGATGAACTTATTCATGAAGCAACTACACAGTATTCATCACTATATTCTCTGTTTTCCTAACTCCACCCTGCTGGAAATGAAGACAGTTAAGGAGGATAAGATTGTATTCTACTTTCTTAACAGCAGAAATCATAACAGATACTGTTTTATTTATCTTTTTAGGAAGGATTGGTAGGTTTCTTTCTTTCTTTCTTTCTTTCTTTAAGGGAGTTACATTTTGGAGAATACTGAAATATAGGTCAAAGTACTTCTCAGATCACGAGATTATTTCCTTAAATGGAAAACAAATCTGTAGTCCAGTTGCATAAACTCCATAATTCATTCTGAAGATCTGGATTCCTGAAACTGCTGGAATGTTGAAGTTTACCAAATTTTCAAGTCTCACAGCCAAGCACCACTTTAACCAATCTTATCTCCAGGAATCAGGACTGTTCTCTTTGTAAAAGTTCAAGACTAAATAAAAGCCAAGTATGTTTTCTTGACCCCAAATGAGGGAGAAAGATTAGCTCTACGTATTATCTCTAGTTACAGACAGACAGAGCAGTTCAGAAGGTTTACAACACTGTTATATACTAGAATCTTGCCAGTCACAAGAACAATTTCTTCAGATCACTTATACCACAAGAAATGAGTTAGCATCCTGAAGCTCATCAGAAATAAGTACCTTCTCCGAAACCCCTCTGCATAACCAAATCATTTCAGCAAACACTAGTGGCTATACAGTCCCATCCTGAGATGTAGGTGCCACTTCAGGGTGGATTCTGTTGACTGTGTCTGTTATCTTGTTGGACTGATGATATAGGCAAATGAGCGGATTTCTTCTGCCCAGAAGGGCTACAAAATATCTATTCCATTGAACTCTAAAAGGCAGACCTGTCAAAGGGCAACTCCCTAGGGTAGAGAGACTGGATGGCAGTAATGTCCAGTATCAGCTTACTGGCATGAGGAAATGACCTAACTCCAGATCAGAAGAGGGCAGGTGGTTAGATCAGATTCCTCCCTGCTATCAATTCACTGGGAATAAGGTCCAAAAAACCTGCTCTTCCAAGACTAAATCATATAAAATCATAAAACCTACTTGCAACAAATACTGATCAGATTGACAGCACAGCTGCAGTGGCTTCAATAACCAGTTAAATAAGGTCCCTCAGGGCTGTCCTTAGGAATTCCTATCATGTCTCCAAAGTCCAAGATAAACCCAGCTACCTGTTCAGTTGCTCCATCCAAATGACTGACTGTTGTTGCACACCAGTATCTGTGCAAGAGGGAGCATATCAAGTGATCTGTATCTTCTTGAAATACACTATCAGAGGAGACCATATTTCTGTATTACTTTGTGATAAACAGTCAGTCTGAGATCACACAGTAGATTTTAAAAAAGACCCAAAAGCTACAATATTGATTGACAGTCTGTCCTGTCATCTTCCACATTCGTCTCTAACTTCTACTACTTTCAAGTAAACAAACATTTCACCAAACTCACAGAAGTAATATCAGCAATCACAGACTTTTAATGCAAGTCCAACTGGCAGCCCGTCTCAAATCGGAGGCTCCCTATACAACCACCTTCTTGAAATTTGTATGTTCCATCTCTTCGCAACATCAAACTCCTCAAGGAATCTATCAATAGAAGAAGTTTCATAACCATAAAAAAATTATAGCTAAATTAAAAGTTTTAGCTCAATCTAATACTATTTTCAGAGAGATTTTTGTCAGCGATAGTGTAATCCAATGATTTATTTAAAAAATTTTATATCAGAAACAGCTGGATGCTAATCTCTGCTCTGTTACAAGTTACAAGCTCAGATACAGAAATAAGTTTCTATGAGATCAAAATTTGTATCACACAGTAATTGATTTGGGGTGACTGTGAGAGCGCTCTTAGTTGACAGCGCCACAAGGTAATCAGCATGGGTTTAGCCCTCCTCCCATGTCAGTAACAAGTGATTGCTTTTTAGTGGAGACAAAACCAGCTCAAATCAAGTCCTACCTGCTATAGGTTAAGATCATGCATGGGGACAGTTACCATGGATCAGCAGAGGAGCAATAGCGTACTGCTTCATACTAGTTTGCTCGAGTGTCTGGGCCCCTGTTCTGTCTTTCACTTATTTGCATCTCTTTCCCCACTTATAAATTGAACAATCCTCTTTTCCATTTGTCAGTTGATTGTTCACAAGCAATCTATATTACTGTGTGTGCTGTTGAATTACTATACATATTCTTGAATAAATACATTAGTCCTTACTAGTCAACTGTTCCACAGTATTAAAAATGAAAGTTGTAAGTTCCAATCAAACTTGTAAAATATGAAAATCACTTAAATATATAAACCAGTCTTTCATAATTCTATGCAGAAAATCAATCCATTATAAAAAGAAAAAAAAACCCATTTGTCTTTCAAAACCACAAAAGCCATCTGATGTATGTTTGCTGACAATGGATGGAAATAAATTTAAGAAAATGAACTTTTGTATAGCACAATCTAATATTTGGCTTATTCATAGTTTTGCTATTCAGAAAAAAAAAAAAAAAAGAAATGAAGAGGGTGGTTTCATCATGAAAAGACCTCAAAGATATGACAGTGTACTGACAATTGCAGTACTTTCCATCTTACAACAATGGAATTTGTTGCTTTCCTTGACACCAATTATAAATTTGATATAATAATTTTCATCCAAATTTCAACTATAGAGGACTATACTTACTTGGTTAAAATTATATTAAAAAAACAGCATGATCAGACCATGTCTGATACAGGTCTGTATTTGTCTGCAAGCTTCATGGCACATCACTTGATGCCTATACAGGTTTTCAAGATGCAAAATATATAATAAGAAATGAATATATATTGCACTAAACAAATCATTTGGAAGTAACATCTGCATAAATGCTCAACCTCTGCATAAGATCCCAGTTGTTTCTGAAAAAACAATAACAAACCAATTACCATAATGGTTTAGTAGCTACAGAAATGGGTAGCTAGCAGTACCATGGTACTAATCAAACTGCTTGTAAAGACTAACTCTCCTTAGTATCATCTGAAAATGTTTGCAATATTTTATATACATGATGTTAAATTGAAATCTGACCATACATCTTCTGAAGTGGTAACACGTTCCTACATTGTGTCCTAGAAAATGCTTGGCACTTTTAAAGACCTGACAACTCCAATGCTTTGATATGAACCTACAGCTTCCTAAAATCTGAACCTCATTATTTTATATTTTAAAATTTCATTGTAGATTAGTTTTGTTTTCTGTTAGCAAATTTAAAATTAATGACCGCTTGCAAGATATTTTTTTTCTTTTTTAATTTATTATGCACATTAGTATGGATTTAGCTTAGAGGCTGGCCTTGCTTTGAATGGGGTGTTAGACCAGATGACCTCCAGCAGTCTCTTACAACCTAAGCTATTCTGTGTTTCTACGGTAGCCACTAGTGATACAACATGGAAAAAGTTAATTAAATTTACAAGAATGTACGTTAATCAACTCCTCCAGTAGAGGGGGATGTTCTTTTACAGTTTATCAGCAATTAAAAAGTGCTAACCAATCTGCCTCTATACCTTTGCAACAAAATCAACCTCATAATAGAAATAAATACAAGTGCCTTAGTAATGATATTCTTCAAAAGATAGTTTTATGCAAATCAGAAAAAAGGAAAAAGTCACAGCAAATGTCTAAGAGAAAAACCTACCAACAACTGAGCAAGATGTGCTGATAGCCACCACCAACAAAAGGGCCGTACTCCTTTTCCAAACGCAAGTCTTTCCAAGACCAGTTTTTTCCACTCACGTAATACATGTAATTTTTTAGATGCCACTAATACAATAAAACTCAGAGCAGGAAGGAAAAAAAGGGCTACATGTTTCAATATAGCAATAGTAATGAAATATTTAAAAATAAAAAGTGATATTAAAAATAAACTAAGTTGCCTGAAACTGTCCCCATATCTTGGAAGAAATTTTAAACTGTATTTTTCTCTGTATTTCCAAACTTCTTTTTAGAAGTTTAATGTCAGAGGCAATACTTTCTAACATCACGTTACAATTCTTTCCTCCTCCTCAATCTGTTTTCTTTTACAAACCTTCCTGAGAATCAGGGAGGTTCCTGAGCAGTGCAGGCCAACATCCATTTTCTTTGATGGCAATTCACTGTCCATTATGTTGCAGTTCACCACTCCTCCAGCTGTGCCACTGCAACTGTGGATGATGACATAAATCAGACCTCTGAAATGATCTGAGTACAAATAAAAAAGCTCTACTCTCACTCTTACCCTCCTCCCTAAATAATTATCTTTTGGCTCAGATCATTTCCATGATTCCCTTTAATAAAACAACACTTGCATCAGTACAGCTGAAGGTGCAGTGAACTGGAAACGTGCATGGAAATACCTTAATCTGGCTTTATCACCAGAGAAATGGCTGTGGAACCACACCACCAGGCTTCTCCAATTTTTAAGAGGAAAGTGTTTGAAACAATCATGGTGAGAGTAGAAATTCCATCTACTAAAAAGCAAGGGATTTATCACCTCTGTATTTAGGTATCTATACGCCCAAGTCATTCCTGAAAACTCCTTTAATGGTTTGTGGCAAAATTTTAAGCCAAACAGGTAGAATTTGGCCCTTTAAATGCAAGTGATCAAACAGAATGAGACGAATATGAGATGACAGGTGCCTAGTTCCACTAGATGAGTAATTCAGACACAGGCACATACAGTACAGGGATGTGAATTTGTCGAGCTGATTCTTTCCTTTAAACAGAGACGAGTAATAAAGCTGCCTGATTCCTCTTCTGCAGCACTTTTCACTGGTACAGTCAAAACAATTTTGGTAAGAATAACATTCTCCCCATTTTAAGCACAGGAAAATGAGGTACTAGTAGGTTGTCCAAAGTTAGACAGCAGCCAATGGCAGAACAAGAAACAAAATAGAAGCAGTCCAGTTTTCCAGCTGCTGAACTCATCCTAAGTGAACAAAAATTATCACCGCTGCTAAGCATGTAACTCACTTCCCACACCTAAAATTGCTTTTCAATAAAAGACCCACCTAATACCCGCAGTATCTTCAAAGTGCTCTGCCTACTACCACTCTGAATGCGGACAGAGCTTTCACCATCACACTGATGAAAGGAGACACCCACCTGCAAGTACAACTCCAGGCCTTGCCGTCGCTGCTCCAGGACCTTTGGGACCCAGTTCCTGACATGCTTTGAGGGAATCTCTGGCGTTCTTATGAACTTCTTGAGCTGCAGACAAAGAAAGAGAAAGAAATCCAGACAAACCCCTGAACACATTTATGGCCAAAATGAGACAGAACAGGTAAAATAACTGCACATAAAGGACAACAGTACTGCAATCACGCTACCCACCATCAAGCTCAGTGAAATAAGCAACAGACTTGATTATACCTCTTCACACCTACAGGCTGCAGACAAAAATTCTCCTGCCCAGCTGCCCTTCTCAGTGAAGAAGAATCCTGACAAATTTTCAGAAATTTTACAACAAAACTGCAGCAGCTAGGTGAAAATACTTGAAAATGAGGACCCCATGCCATAGAGGAGAGCCTCGGCTCAAACTGAAACAAAGTAGTGACAACCTCAGACTCCGGGAGACACCAGTAATGTACGAGGCTGAACCTCGGGAAGTCACCCAGGAGCTGCAGAGGCTGTGGCACAGTGGCTTGAGCTCGACTCACAGCCACGGCGAGGAAGAAGCTGAGGAGGCAGGTGCATCCAGAACATACGAGAGAGGGGGATTCAATGCCCAGCTCAGCCATGAACGCCCTGGAGATGTAGCATCAGCCTGTCTTGTGCTTCGGTTCCCCATTTATTAACCTGGGATCACGCCTTGCAATGTCACTGTGAAGTGCTGGGACATTACCTTGATAAGGACAGTGACAAAGCACCACTGCAATAATTTCTTACTCCATGTTTCAGCATTTATGAACAGCTGGGAGAAGTATAGCGCAGAGAGCTAACCGGTCTTCTGCAGAGCTAGCAACCAAGAGAGCAAAATAACCCTCCCTCCCAAGCTGCAGCAATAAATTGACATTTATGTTGAATAGTTTATACAGACCAATAGCAAGATTGCTACTGAATATATTTCTAAGAGCTCCACAACTGTTTCTCTAAAAATTCCCACGGGGAAAGCTTTTACAGATATATCAGGAAATGTGTGTGTATGTGCATACATGTGTCCCTGTAAACACACACAAACATATATTCTGACAACACTAAAAATCCTCTTTCTAGAGAGAAATATTTTCGAAACCAATAAAAATTAACATCTTCCTCAAAACTAAAGGGCAAAAACAATAACTGGAACTGACTCCATTGCATTTTAATAGAAGGTGACATTAGACAGTCTTTCTGTTGGATATTGCCTCTGAGTAAACACGAGGCAAGGAATGCAAGAAAAGAAACTGAAAATTGACTTTGACATGCATACCCATGGGAGACTGAGAATTTACATTTCATCTTTGAGCTTGCTGAGATGTCACTATGGGAAAAAGCAGTGCCAACATATCAACGTCTCTACAATCACAAGTAACGAAGCTCCAACAAGGAAACCTCAATTGCTCTGGAAAAGTTTTTCAACTTCCTTATTTCTTAAGTGCGCTACATTACAATTAAACATGAAATGAAAAAAATACCCCAAATGTGTGCTTTTACTGACTGATCTGAAAGTTGAAGTATAAAAACCCATTATTTCCTCTAAAACTCTAAATTTATCAGGAATGTTGAAGAAGCTACAATCATAGCTGTTGCAAACCATGACAGCGCTTGCAGATGAGTAACAAATTGCTTCAGATGAGGAGAGACAAATCCAAAACAATACAGGCTTCCACCACAGCTTAGCTGCTTACAAGATAAATACTCTGTGGCTGACACTTCAGCTGATGATCAACAGTCCTTTTTTGCTCTGTGACCCTGTGATATAAAGCATCCAATAAACAAGGGCTAAAATGTGCAGGCATACGTACTGTGCATAGGTATAATGTCCATACTATACAGATGTACAAAGTGATAAGCACACTTTCTTAAGCTTATAATAATCCAATAATACATTATAAAATAATAATGATTACTATAATACCTAAGGAGATTTGCATAATATGCTTATGTTAGTCATATTGCTCCAGACCTGTCCACTACTCATGAAATACTTATTTATCTGAGGACAATTATTGTCTGTAATACCTCCCCGTCTGTAACACTGACCTAATGCCTAACTGAAATACTGTTGTCTCTCTCTATTTTTCTCAAGCTTAAAAGATGGCTCAAATTGTCAATTAAAGAACTATTTGTCCAAGTGTGAAAAGTCAACACAATTTAGAGTATATAGTAATTGTTTTAAAATTATAAATAACCTGCAAACAAAGATGTAAAACAATATTTTTGCAGATTCCACTGCAGTTGTCATAACACTGTCACCTTCTAACATTCTGGTACTAAAAGAGAACTACCAGTATTTTAAATGGAAAAAATATATAAAAGAAAATAAGGAATAAATATAAATACACAGTTGTATTTTCAGCTACATTTTACAGACAGAAAGGGTTTTACTCTTTCTAAAGATCTGTTTGAGCAAAAATAACAAAAATTTTGTGCAGATTTGAAAACAGTATTGTAACGTGAAAGGTGAAGAGACTGAAAAGCCTACCTTGCCATTCATAACCAGGCCAAAAGTAACGGCCTATGCAAACTATAGAACGAAAGCTAATGGCAGCGGATGCTTTCTATCAAAGCAGTAACTGGTACTCCCAATGTATCATACCAGGCTTGAAAAGATTTTAAACCTTTTTCACTATAGCCAGATCGCAGAGGAAGTAGGATTTAACTTTTCTACTTAACTGGAATGTAGGAAAAGGTGAACACAGAAAGGAGACAAAGCAAGCCTTGTTTCTGGAAACCGCTTTGTTAAAAAAAAAAAGTGTATCAAACCATTAATTGGTATTCTGATGAATGAATAATCTCTTATCTTATATGAATAATGGAGTCCTTCCTGCATACAATGCCAGTGTAGTATGTTCTTATCAGGCAAATGGAACCACCTCTCCTATAGCCTCTATTCCATTTTTCTACCACTTTTGTTCCCAACAAAGGCTTTACTTCTACTACTCACTGTGAGACATCTCCAATACTAAGTACACCTTGAATACGCAAGTAAGTTTAAAGATACCTTCCCAAATGCCATGTACTCACAGCTCTTTACAGTGAAACTTGTACTGTAAATTAAAGTGGAAAATAGGAACAGACAATAAAATGCTCTGCTGGGATGCTGAAAGCACATTTGGTATATAGAGACCAGTGTAGACTGTGCCATATGATGTAAACTGTGCACGAGTGAGATACAAATTCAAAATATTCTTCAGTAAAAACTGTTTGAATACACATTATGCCATTGTAGAAAAGACAAATATACTTTCTTAATAGAGCTTTGAGATTTTCCACTTCTTCTAACAGAAAACAAAAAGAGAAAAAACAAAGGTGAAACTGCCTGGCGTATTACTATAGGAGACCTTCTGCAGTATTTTTGCAACTCTGGAAACAAAAAAACAGTCTCAGAACAGGAGCTGTTCAACCACTTTGTTTACTGAAAAATTTACTACAACTAAAAATAAGACTTAAGCAATAAGTATGTTGTACCAAAATATGCTGGGTGCTTTGCAACTGTACAGAAAACAAGCAAGAAAAAGCCAGCCAAGCCTGTAGAGTATTTCAAACAGATAACAAGCAGATGAGGAGTAAGATGTAACCAATTGAACAGTGCTGCAAAGAACTTCCTGTCAGAATTCCCATTTTTCAGGTTTGTTTATTTTGCTACTATTTCTGAGGAGAGAGAAAAAGGCCATCATTTATGGTTTTCCTGTTGTTCTAAGGAGAAATCTTTAAAGAAAGGAGCTATTGCACAGGAATGAAGGAGATGAATTGCAAGGAGACGAAGCTTAGAGTAGGACCGCAGTCACTCACAACATTTATGTGGAGCAGTGAGGGAAACGTCCAAGTAAAGCATAAAACGAGAGATAGACAGGAACTAAATTGTGCAATTTCAAAAATTACAGAGAAATTAGACAACTAGAGGACACAGTATACTTGTGTAGGTGTGTTCTAGTGATATAAACCCTGATTCTCCCCTCTTAGTGTTTCCTAGCTTATTTGCTCCAGTAATCTCTACTCACCTGCTTTACTTTCAAGTACAGGACTGTTCTCATACATGAAGTAAAACATGTATGTAATGTGCTGCAGGACTGGGTCGTGGGTAACTGGGCAGTGGTATTTCTGATTCTGACACTATTGCTCATCAGGTATTGTATTCAATATGAACACAACAGGGAAAAAATACCTGAGAGATATCTGAATTAAAACAACAAACAAGAAAATGTATATTAAAATGAGGCAGCTAACATCACAATGGGGGCTAGGTGCAAAAAGTTGAGAAATACATGCACGTACCAATTACTGTGCCATAAAGCAAAATATATTCTTGCTCTTTGAACTTCCAAGGGCCAACGCACAGTTGAGTCAACAGGAGTTGCCTTTTGCTGCCCCACATTTACATTTATCCATGCTCCCATACAAGATGGCAACACCCACCTTCTCTGCTACCTGGATAAAGCCACCCCCCTGAATGACTCAAGGCCACCAGCAACCTTGCTGCCGTGGGTGAGCTTTTGCAACACTGCGACATCAGGTGCTGTGTCCTGGGGCTCTTCCCCGCATCTCTCGCTGCCTTTTGCGGACACAGCTTTTTCATAGCAAAGGCAAGCGGCACCAGCGAAAACAGCTGAGTGTGCACACAAATGTCCTGTGACCCAGGTCCTAGGCACGGAGGACTGCCCACACGCTTTTCATCCTTGCCCCACATTCGGTAAGCTGCTGCTTTTTCAGAAGTCTCATTCACATTACTAGGCCCCCTATAAGGCAGAATAGATGTAAAACTTGCGCTACAGGTACACAGCTGTAAAAGCAACATCCAGTGCAGCCTGGAGGGGAAAAATGATACTTTAACATGGATCAAAATAATTTAAAGAATAGTTAGTGGCTACCCAATTTTGAAGGCAGTCAGGAGTTAGTTTCCTTTAATAAGACAAGTCTGTAGATAAACTCAGCAGCTATTTTATATCACATTCATTCTATAAAGAGCAGTGGAATAAGAAAGTCTGCTTGGTCTTTTTCATTTCCAGCTTCCGGGTGTATACAAGTTAGCAACAGTTAGCAGGTTAGCAACACACATTTTAAGAACTAACAAACTATTTGCCTAATTAGATAAAAACCAAAACCATATTTATTCACTATAGGAATGTGCCTTATTTCATGATTTTACAAGAAAAAAAATACCACAGGCAGAACATTTTAGGAATACAGTGTATAAACAATAAACAAAAAGAAAAGGACAGTAAGAAACCTCTGAGAAGTCCTCCACTCCTTCAAGGAAATACAGAAGAAACAAAGTTGTCAGCTCTTTTGGGAAGACATCTATCACAAGACATATTTAAGATAGTAACAATTTCAAGTGAGAGGAAAGGTATCAACTAAGGAAAAACGAAGCTACATCTACTAAAGAAAGAGACAATTACCTTTTTATGAAGAGCATGGAATTCACTATACCTCTTCTCAACAAAATGTTTTCTTCCACTCATTAGCACCTCTATCTTAAAGACCTATAAAATTGCAAATAATAAAAATAAGATTAACCTTATTTGCGCAAACAATTCTGTGACATGCTTGTGACTATACTGCATCTTACTCCTTTAATTACAGTAGTTGGTCCCAAAAAACCATGACGACTCAAGAGGCATAGAAGCACAATAATAATTAATGAGTACTATGGCTAAATCCTACTAACAAGTTTGTTCAGCAAACATACAAAAAGGCAGTTAAGTTTGGACTGTTTATTGTATATTAAGATCTAAAAAATTAAAATATTCCCTTTCAAGAATACCTAATATGATTGGAAGTGGGGGAAAAAAAGATGGTACGAACAAAAAGACAAGAGAGAAAAGAAATAAGTATTCATTCTTTTTGCCTCCTACAACACTGCATGCCAACAAATGCACACGTTCAGTAAGTCCCTGATAAACAAAGCAGTATGTTTTGTACAGAGGAAAAAAAAAAAAAAAAAGAAATAAATGCAAACTTTGCATTGTAGGTTAACTTCTTCCTAACCTGCATATTCCTCTGTGGTCTAAGTCAAGCTTGTACTACCATTTACTTTCTGGGAGGGGAGGGGAAAAGAAAAGAAAAAAAAACACACCATGGCAAAGGCTTGTTTTCTTTGTATGATACATGTGACAGCTTTAGCTGCTGCTGGGGAAGGTTGAAAGGGCAGGAGAAGCAGCTTGCCGGATTCACTAATTAGTAGTCACTAACATGACATTTGCTTGATTCTCAGGTCGCAGGGTCAGTGCTGAGGGCAAGCGATGAGAAATATTTTGAAGTACTCGGGAAAACATAGTCTATTAAATGAAGACAAGAGCAGCAGAAAAGCCATATAAGAAAGATGCCTGGTCTATCCAGGAGTTCTTTGTTTTCTGGTTTGCTCAGCAAATGCTGGAAATAATTATTTCCAGGACAGTGAGGAGCCACGCTCAGGACAGATGATTACATCAAGACCCGAGTCTTAGGCCATATCAAAAGTCCTTTAAATAAATTTGCAAATGGTGTTTATGCCTGAATGCAGAAAAAAAGGGTTTCTGTCACAATATGTCCAGCTAGCATTGATCAGAGCAAACATACAGAAATCATTTGAATAAACGCTTTTGATTGTCCACTAGAACCTGCTTTTAAACACAGGTCAAAAATGCTATGGTTCTTACTGGCTAGCCAAACCATATTAGAAACAGACAGCATTTTATTTAATCCAGACTGAAACATGTCTACTTTTGTTCAAATGTGGTATGGATGGGACCACAGTCATCTTGCACCAGTGTTTACACTACCGAAATTAGTTTGGATCTTTGTAATCCATCAAAATAACTTGTGCTACATTCTGCTTCTTTGAAAAGGACTATTTCTCTGTCCTAATCACTGGGAGCAGATCACCTTATTTGGGTGTATTGATTTTTTCCCCTCCTAATCTATTTAGACTATTTTGGGAGAACAGCTATTGGCTATTAAACAATTTCTCTCCAGAAATTAGTTACACTTGCGAAAGTTCCAAGACACCTTTAGGAATATTTTGTAGTTTCAGAGCTGTAAATAGGATCACATGCAAGGGGGGAGGGAAGGGGGGAAAAAATCAATAGAGACTTATTTCTTGAGTTGAGACTTAACATTCTAATTATATGAGGTGAAAACACTATACACATCTTATATTCCACACGCTGTATGAAAGTAATATTTTTTCAAAGTGTTCTGCGAGGAACAAAATGCTTTCCATGGCATAGGAAATACGTAGCATCGAAGGAGCCTCACAGACAAAATGGTGGGAAGGCTGGATAGCAGAATACGAAGCTAGTTAAGTTGGCAGTGACCTGGAGTCACCCTTGTTAAGGTGCTGTGATGGTTTTGAATTAACTTGATATTTAATATCCAGCAATTACTGGCAACTCATACACCCCCGTTACCCGAGTCGGGCAGGGGCCTCAGCACCGCTGTTCGTTTGGCGCTTCTGGCAGGCACAGGGTTGGCCCCGTGGCTCGGGGCAGGCCACGAGGCTCCCGCCTCAGCCGCAGGGGCTCCCTCGGGAGCTACAGCTTGCCTTACACAGTCCCGTTCTGGTTTTAGCCGTACATGTGCAACTTCAGAGACATGTCTTTCCCTCCGAAGTCAGTCAGCCTCACTTTATAACGGAGAAGGGTTGGAATAGCGGACAAAAGGAAATACAAGTCTCCCTGTTGACTTATGTTTCAAAGCAGATATCTATTTTATTCTGTGTTTCAGCATTTGCTTATGAATTACACAAATGGCTTGAAGACACCAAAATGTGTCCATTTATTCAAACTCCTTTTTAATCTCAGCAAAGTTTTAATACCTGTTTACACAACGTTTGGTAGCAAGGAGACAGGTCCAATAAACTAAAGAATGTATCTGGTGGTCATTTCCACAGAAGACAGGAGAACACAGACTCTCAGCTTTCCATACGCACTGATACCGCTTAGATTGCGCCCTCATATCATCAACTGGTTGTATTGATATCCTGGCTTTGACATTGCCTCCTACAGCCCAGAGTGCAGGGCTTCTGCTTCGGCAGCAGTCTTAGCATTTGCAAAGCCAGACAACAGGTCTACTGCACATGAAGTAAAGATAGAAACCACTTTTTCCAAGTTTCTAATCTATGCACTGTGGCACCTGTATTTCTGAAATTTAAAGTAATTGTGATAAATGTATTAACTGGACAACCTCTCAATGCTTTCAATTAAAATGCTTCCAAATACTTAACTGATTTACAGAGTAACTTATAAAGCAGAAACAGAGCTAAGTGAAATAGCCCACATTGTGCTTATGAGCTTCATACTGTTAATGGCTTCATTTAGACAGCACAGACTCAAAGTTTACCAGATTACCATTCACAAGAGCAACCTCAAGGCACAGAAGTGAGTTTCTGCGTCACCGTTTCACCACAAGAACACGGCTGTGTGGGAAAGACAGAAAGATACCCTTGCATACAAGAGAAGTGGGATCTCTCTGTGGATTAAAAATAGCTATGCACAAATCTCACACAAATTTGACTGAGCAACTGCAGACCCTGACAGAAAAACAATGCAAGGAAACTGGTGAAAGTGCCAAAATAAAGAAGGAAGAACTATGGAAAAAAAGTAACACTGCAAGGAAATTACTTTCCTTGTAAAAATGTTCGTGTTCTGCAAACAGATAACTCTGAAAAGAGGTATGGCTTTCTATAAGTGACGGTTAGTTAAATGAAAAATGCAATAATTAATCACTGAATAGGACAAGTAAAACACTTTTCCCACAGTTGCCGAAATACCAGAAATTATGCCTCACTGAAAGATTTGCACTTCATCTTCACCAGGACAGAAAGTATCACAGATATGAATACGTCAATTGGAAAGCTCTCTTTACAAGTATTCTAAAACCCTGACTCACCTTTCTTGGTTACTAAAACACTTATCAATGACGGTTGCACAGCGCCAGAAGATCACTAGCGATTTAAAGCATTCTTCTAACAGAGTTTAACCCACATAAATGAGGTATGAGACAAATATCTTTGCATCAGTAATCAGTTTGAATAATGCTGATCTTTTTTCTATCAAAATTGCAAACTCTCACTCCAAAGTCATAGTCATTAAAACTGTGAAGAAAACTCTTTAAGAAGAGCTCCTAAGGTGTTTTTTAATGAGATATTTCAAAAACTTTCCGTGTGTGTGTATATGTGTGTGTATACATATATAATTTTATTATTTATTTTTTAAAAAGAAACCCTATTCTTGCTTTTCTTCCCTTCCATTTTATTCCAATGAAATTGAACACATATAGATACTGGAAATCATTCCTTTCATATCTTATTGGCAGTGAATATGCTTAATTTTGCAAATTTCCTGTATTTATTGATTTTTGATTGTTATCAAACCTCTAAGTGAATTGCCCTTTTTCACTTTTTTCAAGGGGAATAACATCTGGTCTTGTATTTCTCTTTTTTTGCTGCAGAAACTGCAGCACTTGAATGGTACTACATAATAACTAAAATGTATTAAATACAAACAAATAATTGGTATGCATCGTGGTGAATTTCCAAGACAGAAAACCTAAGTGGAAGAAAATAGGAACAAATAAGACAAACAACAACCATTCATGCTTCCCTATATGCCCACAGATATTTAAATACATATAAAGAACTGTGTAGAATCACAATCTTACTACCTTCCTTCAGGTCCTACAAATGTTAAATGCTTTGACTTAATGCAGATAGACATCTTATTATCAGCTAATCTGATGTACAAATATGCAGTTCTAGTAATTCTGTCAGTTTAATCAAAAACAGAAAAGAATGACAAACATGGCCAGGACAAGGAGGGAGACTAAATAGAAAAGGGATTTACTTTTCAGCCCAGTTTTCTATTACATGAGAAATACACAGATGATACTTTTATATTCACTCACGGAAATTCCATAAACTACACAGCTTATAATTAATGGTAAATTAATACTATCAGATTGTGCATAATTATATAGGGAAAATTAATTACAAAGTATATAAGTTTCTGGAAACTTACAGTTGAGAGAAAGATTTGTAGCAGTCTTGTTTAGAATGAGGAGATACAAAAACCAGAAGCAGAAAACGAGAAGCTTACAGAAAACAGACACATTTGTCTAATATTCACCAGGAAAGAAAAACCCACAGAATTCTGTCAATATGCTTTTCTCTCTTAAGACCAAGCTTACCAATACTATTTAATATATTACTTACAGAAATAAATACATCCCTTTAGATGCTTCAGTGTACTTGACAGACTTTTGACTGAGAAATAGCTAATGCATTCAAGTGTCAAGAAACTCAACCTTAAACCTTTGTCATAGCCATATCAAAGGAATTCCAGAACAAATGAAATGACAGCTCCGGTCTGTGAAACACTAATAGGATTTCCACACGTTTAGTGTTTCATTATTGCTCAGACAACGGCACATTTTCTGTCTCAGTTGTGCTATGACTAGAACAAGACCATAGCATATGGTAAAGATCAAAAGGTGACTTCAAACCTGTTTTCATCCTACCGATGCAGGGGAAAATGAGGGTCCTCAGTCAGGAGGAATACCTGAATGCCTGCTCTAGCACACAGCTGCAAGTAGGTTCAGCAACAACTTGGTATCTCAGGGGTTTAAACACGTCATGGCCATGCTCCATACTTCAGAAGTCTCTCCAGAGTAGCAGCCAGGATGAGGGCGGCATTCAGAGCTGACTCAAACTTCACAGCAGCCTTGGTAAAACTGAACCATGCAATCCCCAAAATAAAAACAAATAAACTTATTCTGACTTCATCCTCTGCAAAGGGCCCAGGCAGCTGCTCCTTGTGCCAGTGCCAGGATTTCTGACAGTGCAGCTCTATGCAACATCAGCATTTCCCTAACAAACAAGGGCTCCAAAGACACTCAGATCTGTTATGCTTCTGCATACTCTGTCTTACCTAAAGTCAGCCCAAAAGCTGGGCTGGATTTACACACTGCCCCTCTCCCTCACCCAAACACTCCAGTAGCTACTGTGATCTGAAATCAGATCATTCCACTTAGTCCCAATTACCATCTACTTCATTAAGTTAGATCACAAGAAAATAGTACCTAGTTTTATTAACTACGGAAATCAAGACTTGACATTATGCAATTATGATATTGCTTTGTCCAGAGTCCATGAAAGAGAAAGGTCACCACAGGAAAATACACCATTAATTCAAGGATTTTAAGCATGTATCCAGATAGTTCCAGACTAAATGAAGCAGTTAATTGACATTACTAGGCCTGAAGAAACAGCCTTACTAATTTTTACAATATAGGAAATAAATTTGCTACTGTTACCCTCAAATCTACTGAGAAGACAACTATGTTGTTTCACTGAATTGCTCTGTTAAATTTCATGTTATTACAATCTACCATGGACTGTCATTACTGAACAAAATTCTGCACTTAAGAATATTCACAAGCATATGTTGTTCTTGCAAATGCTGTTCTGCCTTCAAATTTCTCCTTATTAACTTTATTTAGCTTTCCATCATTTATTTACTGAAAAATCTGCCTTCTCACTAACACTCACCTGGGTTACTGTATCCTACCTAAACCAAATGGTAGCCTCTTCACAGCAAGCACCTTTTAATATGTTTGTCTTCCCCACAGATACCACAAAACAACTACGGATATACCCTATCCTGTGCTCTTTTGCAGTATGAGCCTTCTCCACCCATAAAACAGATGGTTATTGGTAGGAATTACATACAAAAGACATGCACAGGACTCTGGGACTCCTTTCTGGAGACGGCCTTTGAGACATGTACGTCACATGCCTTAGGGATTAGAGGAACAGAGAGTAAAACCATGTGCACTGGAACCTGGTGAGACAGTAAATCCTACCAAATAGGAAGCTCTGGGAAGGTTTTCTATGGAACTGTCACTGTTGCTGAATGAGAGAGTAGCTGACATATAAGTGTAAGTACTCTTCTGATTTTTTCAGCTCACTTTAAACCAATCTCTTCCAAACACATGGTTCATAAATTCCCATAGGAACTTCTCTGTCATTTCCTGAAAAATAACTAACTTGGCTTTGTAAGCGAAAAAGCCTCTCCCTTGCCAGTGGAACACCGACTTATGGAAATCTAATTTGTAACCAAACCAAGAAGCTACAAGAGCTGACTTGCTCTTGATATTTTTTCTTCATTAATCCTGCAGAACACAACTGTTGCACAGATGTCATCCTTTTAAAAACTGGTTGTTACTGTGGTCACCTAACTTGATTAACATCCACAGAGCCAAACTTAAGGCAAAAGATGTTGATCTTTTACAGAAGAAAGATCCTAACATATTCTAATGCCTACATTTTCACAGAAGAAAATTAGCCTGCTCTATTTATTGTGCACTGAATCATCTTAATGTCTCTTATCAGAAGTATTCCAGTGGTAGAACATCCATGAGCTTTTCTTTCTAATGGAAGAGATTCATTTTCTAATAGAAATAATTCACTGGGACAAAAAAATTGAATACTACAAAAAATCTGGCGACAAAAAAATATTTATATGATATTGATGAATTCAAAGTTTGATGAAATGTAGGGACTCTTCCGTTTTGTCACAAAATCCTTTACTGTTTAATCTGGACAGTCTACAAAGAATCCTCTCACTTTACAAAGCAAAACATAACTCCTGACTAAAACCAAAGTGCTCCATACAGCACCCAGTTAGCTGCAAGAAACTCCGTTTTGCAGGAAACTAGACACAAGACCCAGTTTTTCTAGAAGTTTGAAGTCTGTGTTACTTTGTTTCCATTTGTAATTGCCTGCTGGAAAACTTCCAGGTGCTGTAAGAGCCTTCAAAGCACAGATATTGAAGGTTTACAAACAAAAATGTCAAATGGTGTCAAAGAGCACATTAACGAAATATACAATGAGACAGCACATAACCTTTAATAACCCAGCCCCCTCCAGCTTCTACCACTTGCTTCTTCAGTTACCAACAAGCCTCTGGCACCGCTAGACTGAAGCGCAGCATCCTTTGTGCTGACAGGGAACAGTGATCGGCCTCTTCAAACATCCCTTTGAGAAGCTTATAACTTTTGGTGAATGCTTAATGGCCCAGCTAATACCAAGTCCAGACACTTCTGTGCATGCCCAACAGGGCTGAGGGTCACGTGCGAGCAGAGCTGTAGGCAGGAGGAAGATACCACGTCCTATTCCTCCAAGCTTTGACACAAGGCATTAATGACAGAACTAAGCCTGCCTTCAGTACAAACACCTATTTCTGAGAACAGCTGAACAGCTGTCAAAGACTACATGTAGTGAAACACCTTCCATCTAACCCAAGATCTTCACTCTTCAGTCAGAAATAAACTCAAACAGCCCAAAGCAGGGTGATCAGCATTACGCTTCAAAGGAGTTGGCTTTGGAGCATCTCATACTCTGTTACATGTCTGCCACTATATGTGAATTTAGCCCTTTTCTCTGCTAGGGACTAACTGAACACAGAGGAATGTAACACACAACAGTATTTAGTCAAGATACAGTGTACACAAACGATTAAAAATCAACTCCACATTCTTCACAGTGAGTGAAATACCAGGGCAAAAAAATATTGTATACCCTATCCTTGCATCTTTCCTTTTTAGGGCCTCTGTGATAATCTACCTCGGAAGCATTTTTCTCCCTATTCCTCTTTACCTGCCAACATAAATAGTTCATCCAAATCATTTTTCAAAAGCAGTAGTCAAAATAGTCAAAGAAGGTTGCTTTCCCAAATGCCTGTGCAGCTTAGCAAAGAGCCTCCATATATTACATTTAAATATTGGGATTAGCCTGTCTTCAGCCCCGAAATGGAGGATTCCAATGCAACTTTGTCCATAATGAAGATGAGTAGACAGGATGTACACAACATTTTCAGGCACCTGCTTTCCAGACGTTAACTCATACCAACTTCCACTAAATTAACATTGGTCTGCCTTCAGAAATAGAAAACTAATCTCCGCTATTGCATGTTACTGGATTATTCTTGCAAACAACTGAGAGCTCTAGTGCAAACATCAGTATCTGTTTCTGAAAAGAGCCATTATATCCATTTACCAAAGAATGCCATCCCACTGAAAGATTCCCTTTGCCAGGTTAATCTCCTTTTGAACAAAAATTCAAAGTGGGATGAAGAAACAAGCTCCAAAAGCCATAAGGTAGTTTCATTTCTTACTGGAAATACGCCTGCTACTACTGAGAGAAGACCTGAAATAGGTTACCAGGATGTGTCCACCGACACATCCAACTTCAGAAAACAAGGCGGTTCTTTATGCAGATGGCAAGCGGGGAGAATGGAAACAACAAACTCAAAACATCGACAGCACTGACGATACCATTGCCAAGGCTCAAGCACTGAAGCAGCTACGAGGTCAGCTATCACAAACAAATAAATCATAAATAGAGCCAAAATCAAAATTCAAGTTTTTACACTTTGGAATTT
This sequence comes from Dromaius novaehollandiae, assembly GCF_036370855.1. Taxonomy (NCBI): domain Eukaryota; kingdom Metazoa; phylum Chordata; class Aves; order Casuariiformes; family Dromaiidae; genus Dromaius; species Dromaius novaehollandiae. Next base: position 38,503,096 of record NC_088132.1, read on the forward strand.
GCACGCCGTGACTAACGGACTGCTTCCGGTGTGATGGGCACCACAAACGCAGATACTCCCAGGCCGGAGGTAACCTAGCTGGGGCACTGCTAGCAGCGCAGCGATGAGGCCAGCACCAGCTGCACAGCTTGTGCCAGGAGTTTGGAGGGATTCAGGCTCGAGTACAAATCCCGACTTGAGCACAATGGAAGAACGCAGACGAGCGAAAAATATTTTCTCATTGGCTCTCCTTAGGGTTATAGTATAACACTATAGGAAGTCAGTAGCCAGGAAGTAGCTCAGTCAAAGGCACTTCAGTCAGAACTACGCTGGCATTGGTGGGAGAGCTAAGGTGGCGCAGAATTTGACTCAACCACCAATGCCTGAGAAAAGGGAGAGTCTGCCCTGCTCAGAGAGACCACGTGCAGAGCAATTACGTCAACATGTTGCACAGGTTCGAAAGCAGAGGAAATACTAATAAAAAAATCAATACCCAGGATAAGGTATGGAATTCCAGTATCCTATTAGCAATTTTGTGATACAAGATTGAATAACCTATCAGAGAACACTGGTTATACAATTAAATATTTATCATTTCAAAGACAATTAAAATTGATTCAGTGAGAATTATGTTAATTTCTAATTGGCCTCTCAATCACTTGAAGTTAGTAAGGCAAATATTGAGTAATTACATGCCTGTACGTATATATTCACCCAGATTAAAGTATTTTATATCCAACACATTTCGGAAAGACCTTAAGTTATAAATTGAATCTGATGCTGGAAACATGCAAATAAAAGCATGCGTACTGCAAACAAAGTGACAGGCAACAGGCAACTGAAAACAGTGCTAAATGTTCTATTAACTGACTGTTGTTTGAACTGAAGATAATACAACACACCAATCTCCAAGTGCTAACTAAAAGTGTCTGACTCAAAAAGTATCACTCCCAGGTCTGAAATCTATGCCTGCCTGCCTTTTCCTCAAAGGAGAAATAAAACTGAAGACAGGAGCCAAGTACAAACTACAGAGAGGAGAAAGAAAAAAAAACAACCCACTTGGCTTGGATACTTCAATAATAAAAACTGAGATTCCTAAACATAGCACACACTGAGAAAGCAACATCCACATTGCCATTTCTAGGAGTCTGAGTTCACCTATCATGCCCTACTTATAGGATGTAAAAGAAATCCTTACTATACTCTAGTGGAAAATTTTGAATGTTCATCACCTGCAGACATCAAGTCACCTGTTTAAATAAAAAATACACATTTAAAATCCTAAATTCTGGCACACAAACTTAAACATACTATCAAGAAAAAAGTACAAACAACTTTAAGTATCATTTCTTCCCTGATTTTCATGCTTCAGGGTTTCCTTTTGCCTTATTGTGAACTTACTCTCCTATGCCAACTTTACCTGAATCTTGGTATTTTCCTGATTCTCACCTTTTGTAAAGAATATAAAAACTTTTGTAGTTTCTATCCACATAAAACACTGCCATAAATAACTTGTCAAATATTTTTTCTTACAAACACTCTATTATGGTGTGCCTCCAGTGTCCCTCTGCAGAAGGAATGTAAACTTTGCTCGGTTTACTTTAACTTCTTTGCTGCAGTGAAAGTTGATTCTTCTACATGTTTACAGAAAGCGCAACTTCTCTACTTAGAGGGCAGAGAAAATACAACTTACCTTATCCTATACATTGCCACTTTATCTCCAACTGTCTCGGCAAGCAACTATGCACCATTCCAAGCAGTCCCTCTCCCTGCTTACTTCTCCTTTCACCCACACGTTTTTCACGGGTAAGAAATTTTAAAGGGTAGAGAAACGACACTTACCTACTGTCAGCTGATTCTTGCCTTCCTGTTTCGCTGCAGCTCACACACACTATTGCTATTTTTAATTAATATTTTAATAACATTTCAAGAGGAACTGAGATAGAGTTAATTTAATAAAATATTTTATGTGAGTTACTGGCAGTGATACAAGTAATTAGACTAATCTAATATTTTCCAGGACTCTGTTCTCAGTTACTTAGAGTTTTGCCAACCTTTAATTTTTGGACTTGGATTTTTCCATACCAGGTATGTGATTCAGGCAGAAAATATTTTCAGAAAGCTTCAGCTAAGACAGTCCAAGCACATATTTAAAGAAAAATAAATTTTATTTTACTCGTGCCAAAAAACAAGCCAACTCAACAACAACAACAAAAATAACCCAAGCATTTTTACACAAAGTTCTCCAAGATGTAGACAAGGAAGCCAGGAAGACAGCTGGGAAGCAATTTTGGCCAGCCTATAAACTTCTGGAGAAAGGCCTAATGCTAACAAACCTTCAGAGTATGTGCGAAAAGTAGGTTCTCCAATGGCAACTGCACTGCTAGTGCTCTCTTGCTCTACAGGGCCTACATGCTGACTGAACTCATTTTATGGCATCTCCAGAAAGTTACCACAAGTTTCAGACCTACAGAAACAACAGCAGCTATTTTTCTGTGGTTACATCAATACCAGGAGCTGTTATGGTATTAGGTAGCAGCAGAGCAGGAGATATTCTAAATTTTTATGAGAGATGCAGGACAGGAATCTAAGCTTTGGCATATGCAAACAATACCTGAAAAGATGATACTGCATTAAATTAAGCAGAGAATAGCAGGAATAAGGGCTCTCATTGAAGCATTCCCTCTCCTGTAACCTGGAAGGGAATCTGTGATTTTATCATGTCAGAAATTTAAATTGCTGCATTTCTTCCTTGGTATGAAAATCCTCTCCCTCCCTCCACTATTAGAAAAACAGCTAGATGTTAAAAATCCAGGTGTCTCCTATTCTAGAGCTCTATATCAGGGCCCTGAAGGCTCCATATCCATTGGTTGCATATGGGATCAGTACCTGTCCAGAAGATGCAATCCCTTCCCTTTGCTCCCAGTGGCCTTCCCCAGGGTAGAAAGAAGAAAGGTGAGAATGGGGAAACCCTTAAGCAGCAATGGCCGTGAGGGCAAGTACTCAAACATCAGACGTGTCAGTTAAGTTTTTCACACAACCACAATCCAGTGTCCTTGCGCATATACATTTGTGGTGGTTAGACACACGCTGCTTTTCCCTGCAGAGCACCTGCTTTGCTCAGCACGCACGACCGAGTCTTGTGGGAACATGAGCCTCAGAGCAAAGGGCTTAACGTCTCTAGACCTCATTGCCAATTTGTGCAATAACTAATACATAAAAAAAGGCAGGAAAACAATCATGAGACCTTGCTTTCTGTATTGATGAAGGCAAACGGTAACACCATGAGCACTTTGGGAATTTTAGACCTAAAATCCAAGCAGTTCCAACTAAGCTGAACAATTTAATTAAGGCTTTTCCCTAGGATACCCTACTTTCAGCATCCCAACCTAGGCATGATTCAGAGGCCCAAGGTTAAAAGCCCAAACTCCTCACAGAATTAATGGACTCAAAGCACAGACACATGATGTGCGTACACCTACACAGACTGCACATTCTCCTATACATACTATTTTATTGGTGCCTATTTTGGCACATGAGAAACTAACTTTGGTACTTGCTGATCTTCCTGATTTTGTCATTTCCACAGTACTCTAACATGGAAGGGCCTCTAATAAGAGCTGCATGTAAAATCTGAAGAAGAAGAAAAAGAAGAACAGTGTACACACAAGCCCAAAGATCCCCTAAAATCGTCTCCTCCACACGCACTGTCAGTGCTGGACCCTAGCTGATTTAACATCAGAAGTTGCATTGCTGCAGGAATTACTGTTGTTCTACATGTAGATTTGGTATTTCTCAGCTCCTCCCAGAGTATATTAAAGAGGTAGAGGAGGACGTAGCAGGGCTTTTGCACAAAATGCGGTATTGATTTTTCTACCTGGGGAAGGAGACTGTCAGAATCATCTCTCTGCTCCTCTACCTCATGAGAGGAAAGTCTCAAAAAAAGAAAAAAAAGACATTGACCTGCAAAACCATGAGCCACTGCATAATTTTGCTTTAGCTAGTGCTTTTGGGATATGTGGACGCTACATAAATGGAAAAAGAAATCAACAAGTAGTACTCAAACTTAAGACATTCTTGAAATATTTACCAGGGAAAATGCCATTTTTCTCAAAACTTCTTAACCACTGCACTTGCTGGCAAATACTAAAAGAATCCAATGGAGGATTTTTAACTGGAACAAATGCTTCACATTATCCTTTAAACTCACAGAAAACAGTGTGACCTAGTTCATTAAGATATATGGGTAAAAAACTGCTACAGAGTTAAAAGGGTGCTATTTTCTTCTTTCTGTATTACATAATAGCTTTCAGAGATATATGCTTTTTAAAAAATACTGACCATTAATATTACATAAAATTGTAACACCTTGTAAAAGTGAACATAACATTTCTGACAGTAAAGACTGATACTATTTGTAACGGTCTTAAAGGAAGCTATGATGTATTACTGTAGTTTAAAATGACAAGATAATAGTTACAAAATGATTTCAGAAAATCCTAGGACTTGAAAGGCTTTGGACAGTTGTTGCATTGTATAACTATTACCCAATATGTTCGGTGTCTAAAAAAATCTTCCCCTGAAATGTGTCACCACATCACTCTGCAAAATAAATAGCTTGCAAAACTCTACCTATCAGGAACAGAGAGAATTGCCACAAACTGCATAATCTAATTTCTAGACCACACATTTCTTCCCGGAATAATATTGAAAAAAATCTTAGTGCCTCTAATGAGATAGATGATCTCAGCTAAAAATAGACAGAACTATTTTTATTCCACAGAAAATACAGACAAAAACAAATCTACATAATTTTTTTCAAACATCATAAAACAGCAGTGTTTTATTCTTCATACTGACCCCCCCCATGCACACATGTTTTCTATCAACTTTCATTCTGTCCAATTACTTACAAGAACTGATAGAAAATTACTGCATGTAAATCTCAGTGTTTCTAGAAAAATATGCCTGTCACAAGATCTAATGTCAAATACGGCCTATTTAATAGCCGTGTCAGAAAGAAACGCTGGAGCAGGGGCCCAGAGAGGTTATGAAGAAAGTCAAACCGTGGCAGGACAGGATCACGAGCAACCTGCTCTAGCTGGGCCTGTGTTGAGCAGGGGGCTGGACCAGGCAACCTCCAGGGGTCCCTGCCAACCTAAACTACTGATTCTATGAAAGGTCTTCCCATGTCAGGGACAAAGTGAAGAGATAAGAATTTTCATTTCCTTTTCTATGCTTATTTTAAGACAGTTAGAGGATCTAGTTATACATTCACAAATTTTTTTTTCTTGCCCACAGTAGTATTTAAAAGAGCACTTCTCAAAACATTTGTCACAAATTCGTACATGCTCGGTGTATGCAATTCAGCTGCTTCCCACATTTCTGTGTTATCAAGCAGCTCTCAGCACTTCAGCTGTTGAAAGTAACTACCTTGAAAAGTTTTTTCTTTTCCAGCTTATCCACTCATATCCCAAGTCCGCTGTATCTGTGAAAATCCTGTTGCAACATTTTGAAGGAGGGTGGTAGGATGGAGAGATTGTATATATTCCCATTAACTTCACATTATTCTTCTTAAGTAAGAGTCTTTCACCTTTTCCACCAGGCATGGAAGAAAATGTCAAGTCCAAAAGACACTTGGTAATTTATTCACAATCTACAAAATCTTTTTTTAAGTTACAAATAACTGCTTTGCTCAAAAAAAAATTCAAGACATTAGCTGACAATCAGACTACAATCCTAAGCATGTCTCACCTTTGTAGCTCTTTTTCATCCCTCTGTAACTTCAGCATTGTTTTCTTACACATTCCTTACTTCCACTCCACATGAGGCTAATACTAGCGTGCTGTTTCAATAGCTTGTATATACAAGGGTGAAATTTCCCAGATTGGTGGCGATCTAATAATTACGTCTTCTTCATTGTTATCGCCTAACAGTTTAACACGCTGCCTTAACAAAGGTTCAGATGTTAACTAGCAACAATTGCTTTTCTCAGCCCACCATAAAAGTCGCTAGGTTAATGGAGAAGCTTATCAGATTGCAAACACACAGCACATACTGATTAATACAGGTAAATAATACGACAAATGTTATTAAAAACATGCTGTGTGATTAGGATTTAAAGCAAAGTTTCCAGTAAAAGAAGATCCATGCCTCTCCATTTTCAGAGGCATTCAAAGGCAACCACCTATGTTCTATGAACATACTGAAAATTGAAAATTCAGCAGCAGTTTAAGGTAAATTGAATTTAACATCCAATGAATGAACTGTACACATTTACATAAGCAAAATATTATTATTCTGTGTTTATCTGAAATCGATCCAAGGTGTCATAAAATCCCTGCATTCTACTGAGGACACATTGATGCAAACGTCGCAAAGACTCAGGTAAGAAGTGTTGGGCTCAATTCTGAAAATGCTCCCAGAAAGCGGCAGAAGAAAGCATTACACTGCTAAAACAAACTATCATTAAATGTGTATGAGGTAAATAGGACTATACTGCTGGGTAAAAATGATGATCTGCAAAAAAGCTGAAGGTATTAAAATAATCTTCCTCAGGAGCAGTGTCTATTAAAAGGATAACTGAAATAAGACCCAATTCAAAAACACTACAGAAGACATAAAAGTACCTGCATGACCTTTATCAAAACAGTTCAGACATTACATGAAAAGGGGAAGTATATGGAAATGGAACAGAAAATAAACTTATTTTTAAAATACAAATCTTATAAGCACAAGCTTTTACATCCAACCAATACCAGACAGATTCAGGGTGATCTATTTACACCATAAGATCTGTTTACGTTTTAAAGAGTTTTGTTTTTTTTTTTTCAAAGTACCACAACTGGCACAAGTATCCATTTATTAATGAACATACTGTCTTAAAAAAATAGAAAAAAAGAAAAAAGATAGACTGCTTGCAATAAGAGGCATTTAAAATAGTTAACATATCAGAAATAGAAGTCTGGAAATAGTTTTGATGTTTTTGCTTGTTCTTAAAAAGGGAATTGAAATGCCTTGAATTTTTTGGTGGAAAGTGGAAAGTCTCAGTAATGACTGAACGATGATCAAATACCTTCTTTTTCTTCTACCCACTTCATGCGGAGTGGCTCGTAGCGCTGTCATAAAACCTTGACAAACATTCTTCTGCAGATTATGGTCCAGTCTAAAATAAGAACTGCAAACGTTTCCTCTTTCCTCTCCCTCCCATTCTCAAGGTATTTTAATTAGTCCAAAGTTGTACTTCTGAGACTTTTTGTTAATGCTAAGAAAAAAGGTCCTCCGACCAAAAAAAACCTCAAACGACTTGCTCCCAAATCACATTTGTAATGTCCCCTCTCAAGACACCTATTTACATGAAATCTCTTATAGTTTCTCTGCCTGTATAAAATGCAGATGCCACTGCACATCAGGCCTCTGTTTGCCTCTTTGCACAGACAGTCCAAAACAGTTTTCCTGATCTGTTTCAACTTGAAATGTTGTCAATATATGGATTGTCTTGCTTTCTAATTCAGTGAAAAATCTAGTTTTCCATTAGTCTCTGCCTTTCTAATTTTCGATACAGCTTTACTAAATGTAATTATTAAAGGCAGATTCAAGAAAGCAATTACTGAGCTACTGGTTTGTATCTTTGTATCTCCGAAGTCTTAATAAGGAACAAGAAGTTGAACTGACAGAAACACTGCAAAACCTGTAAAAAAAAAAAAAAAAAAAAAAAAAAAACCACAACCACCTGTCCATGCATTTATTTTAATATACAAGAAACACAGAGAGACTACACAACAGAATAGCATGGAAAATTGTTTTGATAGTATGTTTGGGTTGACCACACCACTCCCTGTTATCTCAAATGAGTTTTAATCTTTACATCATTGTGCTGTCTATTTAGGGTGCACGGTTAGTTCAGAACTGCAAAAATAGATTTAAAAAGTATTTCTAAAGCATAACATTGCATCAAGAGTGGGATTGTGAGCAATAGGAAAGTGACATTTTACCCTCTTCATTTGGGGATTTTCAAGGTATTCTGGAGGTCAGAATATTTGGAGGTGTTATAACGGACTATGAGATATCTAATCTCACTTGTCAGTACTAGCAACCAAATATTGGAAATAAAAGTGATTTTTGTCAAAAAACTTAACAGGAAGACAATATACAGTAGACTGGTTTAAACCTAAAAAGTATCCGAAAGCATAGAAAAGCACTAAAAGTTGCAGCAGAGCCCTTTTGCTAGCTTCTAGAGAATTACAATAACCATCCTCACCTGACACTTGCGTGGAGAGACACAAGACACAGCAGCTAGAATATTATCTTACTACATAATGATTTTGCCCCCCTCCCTGTGAAGTTAATCAGCTCCCTTTCTCCCCCTCAAAAAGCAGGTAAAATCCTGGCCAAAATGAGGTCAATGACAAAAGTCCCATTTAACAGCTCTATAGAGACCTGGATCCCACTCTGTGTTTTTGCGACACGCAAGCTACGCACACTGCCGTTATTTAAATCATTTTGGTCATTTTACTTACCAGAAAGATAAGAGACTTATCACCGTCTCTCATTTGCAAAGGAACAATATTGCCTCCAAGTCAGTTGATAAGCAGGCTAGAAATCAGCTCAAAATTATTTTCCAATTTAAAATAACAATCAGCCTGCACAGAGGCTTTCCAGTAATATCCTTTCCTTCAGGAAAGGTCCATGTACATCACGTGGAGGAAACTAAGCTAAGGAGTAGGCTAGCAGAAGAGCAGTTTTTGAAAGCCCTGTAGGAAGACCTGCAGAGCTGTAGTGACGATGGCTGACCCAGGAGCCTGAACGTTCAGGGGCGCTCTGACGCCCAGGCTGCGCTGAGGCCTTTCGGCTGAGACATCATCAGACACACCGTGGTGGCAGCCCAGCAAAGGACCAGTGAAGGTCAAATCTCAGCGATATGAGCAGCAGCCACATGGCGGTCACTCAAAGCCTGCAACAGCGAAGCACAGCACTGAACTCAAAGGGCTCCTGAGCTCCTCCTCTTACCATACAAAAATCTGATTTGCGTGAAGAACATCAGTGGGTGATGATTTTTATTAAGGTAGCGAAGCCTCAGCTAGATATGCTAGATAGTTAGCTTTGCTACCCACACACACGCACAATCACACAATGATAAAGTCCTCATCTTGCAAGCGCTTTTGCCAGCAGCTGCAAGAGCAGAGGTGGAGGGCAACCAAGTGACCCAAGGCAGCAGAGCAGATTGCTGTTGGGAGGAGGTTAGAGTACAGGTGTCTGTTATACATAAGCAGGTATTACTTTAGATTGTTAAAACCAAGGACTTTTTAAAAATAGATTTCATTTTACTAATGCATTTACTTTCTCTTCTGATTCACAACTTCCACGTTTTCCTTCTTATGTGCTAGCAAATATGGTAGCTGTGTACGCTGCACAGGAAGGATTAATCAACCCTAAGACAGAAAGCCAAGTACCATCCTCCTATTAGGACAGCTTAAATGTTTATCTAGCTCCAACCATCCATCACAGAAACTTCCTCTCCTCACAAAAAAACTTGGTCTGGGACTTGTATTGTAAATTAACTTGCGTTAAAACTAGAGCAAGAGTCTGCTCCACAGTGCAATACCCACAACGCAGCAACTACAAAGCAACACACTGAACAGTGCAGAGAGCTCTCTCCTTGTGCAACACCAACAGCAGTTGATACATTGTTGGAATTATCAAGTATAATCAATCAATGGAAATGAGAATAAAACTACATTGCAGCTAGCATTCACCCTTGTGGAAAATAACTCTCTTCTTCTCATAGTCCCCTACCTTGTCAGTTTTTAAAAGTTGTTTTAAATCACTTTACAATTAAATACCACTCAGTCTTTTGATCCCGCAACTAAATATGGAAAAAGTGAATTCTTTGATGCTTTCAAAGAGTATGTTAGCACGGCCAGAAATTAATCCCACTGTATACTGCCCAGAAGAATACTTTCAGTATTTACTTAATTTTCCTTTATTTCAACAGATGCCAGTAGACTGCAAGTAGAACCCACAAGTTGATCTCAAAAGAGAAGAATAAAATAAGACCTAACTTGTAAGTAGGCCATTTAAAACATGGGGACCAGTGTCCTCCTATAATACAAAAAGCCTTTTTGAATGATGAATGACTCATGTACAAGCCACAATCATTTTGTTGCATGTTTGTGGAAAATGAAAAGTCTTGTCCACAGCAATATCAAATCATTTATACACAGCAGACATCAGCTGTCATTTCTGTCTATTCCAGCAGTTCCCCCCCCCACGCTTCTCTCTCCAGTCTAGGTGAGCTGTCAAGTTTCTAGTTTCTGACGCGTATTTACATCATTCAATGATATCTGACAGTAGTGAAAGGCCACAGAAAACTGCTTATTGATCACAGCAAAACTAGTTGACGGAACAGATGAGGTTGTATCACAGAAATGCAGCCACACTCAGGTGATGACATTTTGCTCCCCAGTATACGAGTGCTTAATGGAATACAACTTCATTATATCATGCCACTAGTGCTTAAAGAATCGCACAGTTCTCATGAGTGTTTTGTCTATGCGGTGATGAGGACAATCTATTTGTACTGCTACCAATGTATTACTAACCCGATGTGCTTGTGAACACTTGCAAACTACCAGCCAATGTGTCCTGACGAATATACTAAGCGACACTGAAGACTCAATCTTGCCAAAATCTAATTGAGCTGACCTTTTAAAAAAAGATGGAATTACCATTTAGGGAGCCACATCTACTAAAGATTTAGTTCTGCAGAATTCTGTCCTGCTTAGTAAAGACATTTTAAATGACCATTTTTATGCTTGGGACTGGTACAGTTTCCCAACGGAAGTGATAACTGATCATTAGTATTTCAGAGGTTATTATATCAACTTGCATGAGAGTCTTTCAAACCATATTGATTTAAATGCTAAACAGTACTTGGGCACAGGCTCCCCATGCAAACTCTCCTACAGCTAAAGTGCTCATTTTCTTATTTTTATTACTTTCGTCTTTTTGTTATCTTATTATCTTAGCACACAGAAAATCATGTTATTGTATAATCATTTTCCCCAGAGTAACCTGTAAGTACGTAATCATAACATACAACCACTCTGATAACACTCCTTACGCAATCTAACATTACCACTAGTCTAAGTGAAAGACCCAAAGCAGTATGAGCACAAAGTAAACTGCAATGATTCCAAAAAAATCAGCACATTAAAACAAGTACCTGCCAAACCTGAAATCATGAAACTTCTGGAGGAACACAAAGGACAGCACAGACCTCAGAAGAACTCGTCCTCCATTTCATATCTTTCGGCAGAGAGAAGTGAGCAGGGCTTTGTTTTAAAGAAAAGAAAATCCAGGGGGCAAAAAGATGCCGATGGTTCAAGAGTCGCTCTTCACAATGGGTAAGTGCTGCCCAGCCTCCCTAAGCTAAGCCTGGCATTCAGGCCAACTGCTTATAATCAAAAAGGGCTTTCAGATTCAAAACAAAACTATTGCCCACCTCAGACACTTGGAAATTTCTTTCCATTTTAAAATGGAAAGCAATAAGAGACTCAGCTCTCAGAGAAGGCATTTGCTATTGCTTCACTTAGACAAGAAGCATGAGACCAGATGTTCAGACTGCACCCAAGACCTATAGAACTAGAGAAATCCAAGCTTTAAAAACACCAGAGGGGCTCTACATCTTTCTGCTATTTCTTGGTAGAAACAACATGGACTATCCTATACATGAAAGTACAAGCAAAAAGATGGCAACAATGCTATCCTCTGTTCAACTGTTGCATCACAGACACTTCTTTCGGACCAAAACAGCAACTCTAAGAAAAGCTTTGTTCATTTCCCAGCGTTCTTGTAACACAGTTAATGTAAACAATGTAGAAGAATTTTACTATGAGAAAAATCTTGGAGTAAATCGAGATTTTTCAGAGAACACCTGGCAAAGTTTGGATCAAATTTCAGGTAGATAGCAAAGGACTTTTCCCACTCTAATACAACTTCGCTGTTTCTCCTCCAAAGGGGGGGGGGTGGGGAAGCGCTACAGTTCCTTGGCACAACAGTTACAAGACTGAACTTATTTTATTAACCCTTGCAAAACACCTTTTCTATTTGTTTTTTTCTCAGAAGCAGACAAACTGATCCTACCGAAATGTAAAAACTTCAGTGTGTACCAGTCACCTTTGATTGAAAATTTCAGCCCAGAAGCTGATGTTTGCAACAAGTACAGAAAAAAGAAAATAAGGAATTAATCAAGTTACCAACTGGCTTTTAAATCTCTCCTCAATATTTTTCCACAACCAGCTCTGTCTATAACTAGTAGTAACTGTGTCATCTCAGATACTATGGTTAGCTGTCATCATTTGCTTGCACATTCACAAAAACATACATATTTAACATGTACAGATCTAAGGGGAAAAAGGAAGATAAAAACATTCAACGTGTGTAATGCCAAACGTCTGAAAACTCTGTAATCTTCTTGTAGTTAGTGGGAGGGGAAGAGGAAGCATTCCAGACAATGGACAGTTTAAATAAGATGCTATTTTATGTGTATTTAAGAAACTTATTTTAGCAGTTACTTACTTTTTTTAAAAGCAAAGAAAACAAAGATTTTCTGCATTCCTGCCATAAAGTCTTTTTTACCGCGTAAGCTTTTATTCATAAGAACTCAAAATTATCAAGAAGAATATCTTTAGACAAGAAGTTGCAGACAAGTTACATTTTGTCCTTTCCAAGTCTGTTCTTGCACTTCATGCTTATAGAGAAAACAGGAAATTCTCTTCATCTCAGTCGTCTGATATGCATAAATATCTGGGCTCAAAGCCTTGACACTGATACTGATGACGGTGGCAATTCATAACTGATTAGCAAAAAAATAAAAACCCCAAACCAAAGTGAACTTACTTTTAGATGAACCCTGGGTCTAGAGCTGTATGCTCCATCTGGAGTACAAAGTAGCCATCCAAAGTATGAGAAATCTCTCTCTCTTCATTCAATAAAGTTAATCTGTTCTGAGCCACCCTAAAAATCAAGTACTATTCAGTACTAATTATTCCCAAATTTTGCTGGACATACCTTGGAGTCAGTTCTCACAGGAAAAGCAAGAAGCCACATATTTCCACTGTAACGGAAAGGGAATTAAGTGGACTGGAAGCAGAGACTGCATGACAGGCTGTTGCATGGATACATAGAGGATATGCAGAATTTGAAAGTGAGGTATAATAAACACACTTTGCTACTTCAATTTCTTGATAATATACAACGATTGCCACACCTGATAATGTTATTACTTAAATCCTTTTACATTCAACTTCTACTTTCCTAAATCAATTATCAACCTTTCTAACAGCAGCAAGCGATAATCAAAATGACTTGCTCACATTTAGGGGCATTATTTTAATATTCTTTTATTTCATTACAGGGAAACATACATCACAGGCATTTGTTCTATTTTAGAAGAGTCAAAAGACTTGTTTTCCCTGTGAATGATTCACAGAAAGCTTACATCACTGCACCTGGCTTCAAAAGAACAGAGACTGAATCTTTATGACGGGGATATATGAACTGGGTAAATGCCCGAGCCATTGCTCAAAGCATGCCTGTAGCAGTATCATCATTTCTTTCCAGACAGGCACACTAGCTGAAGCAATGACTTTTCTGTTTTCCTAGCTAAACTCTATGGAGTTTAAGTCAAAGTCAAAAGAAAAACTAATATTTGAATTCATCATGCATCAGAGACTTCTTATTTTGTCAGTGGAAAGGCATAAATTTTAGTGCCATAGGCTGTTGTCTTACAAAAGGTTTACAAAAAAACAAGTACTTAACACTTTTTAAAAAGGAATCCTAAAACACTAAAGAAAACAAATGCACGTAGTTACAAACACTGACAACGTGATTTACCTATTTACGGTAATTTACAGTTCTCTCTAGCGTCTTGAATCCCAAAGCATGAGACACTACAACCTGTATCACATAACTGGATCTTTCCATTTGAAAACATGTCCTGCAGGAAGGCTCCTTGAGCATGGGCCCGAAGGCACCTAACTCAGAGGGGTCCCACCCCTGGCTCCCAGGTAGCAGATCCAGGACAGCTCCAGCAGTGCCGTCCCATGCTGCTTTCTGCTCCCTCCTCCAGTTTCAACTTTCTTACTGTGCTCCTTGCAAAATTATTAATTTATTTTCTATACACAGATCAGTGTACAACTAATAACCCCTAAAACCAGTAAGAGGTTTAGTACTGCAAGATGTAACAGCCTTTCCTCTTCACCTAAGTGGCTTCAGTGTTGTCAGCTGTCAACTGTATTACAAAATGTTTGGGTCTAGAGATTGGGTTTTTAATAACTTAACTTTTCACTTATGTTGGATGGGTTTACAATTATACCTGAACACCAGATTTCCTTTTAAAAGAGGAAAATTAATAGAAATGAAAAATAAGAGCAAGCTTTCATTTTGAAGACAAGTTCTGAGGACATAAAGGCTACATATAAAGGTGTCAAGATATGCTAGGTTTTAAATGACCAAAACAACTCTCATACTTGGGAGCAGAGGGAATAAAGTATAGCTGCAATTTATTTAAACTATAATGACTTTACTGGAGATGCAAAGACCAAGCATTAGAAGAAAGAAAAACAAATATTCTCATGCTACTTTAGAAATATCTAGACTGAAGTGAAGTAATTTTGTTAATGAATTCAAGTAACATTACTGAAAAGATGCTCACAACTTTGTTATAGGATCGCTAAAGTTTTTATTTTATTCCAATCAAAATTTATCATAGTCTTTTGAAGACCCTTCTGTGCTTAAGACTTTTTAGAATACTTTACCTAGTAAAATAAAAAGTTCATTAAAAAAACAACAAAAAAAATTGATGTTCTTCACTCCTTTTCTTCCCTCACTGCTATACAATTCTTAGTAACAAGATGACAATTACAGAAAGGAAGAAACAAAGATATTCTTCACTCTAATGCATATTAGTAATATAACTAAAATTTCAAAAAACCTTTTTTTTTTTAAACCTAGAGACACACCCTTGTGCAGATCTTTGGTTCTCTTCTTGGAGTGGCATATGTGTAAAAGTGATCAGCACAAGTTTTCAGCTACTGCCCGTGAAATCAAATGAAGCAAATCCCAGCAGACACAGAAAAACAAGCAACGCTGTTGCCTAATATCTTGCTATTGCTTCTTTCTGCTCCCATCTGCTGCTGTATTAGGGAGTATTACAGAAACTAACCAATTTATAGGCAGCTTCTGCGGCAAAAAGTATTAATATTACTGTTACAGAGAAAAGTAAAAATATGTTCCTATTCTTTATCTCAGTTTCAGCTGATTCAGTATGGTTCTCCATGCTTTCCTGCAGTGAGCTGCCAGATCCCAGTGACTTGCCTGAATCAGAAACTGAGCTCTCAGCTCCTGGATCTCAGCTGGGGCATCAGGCTTGGCTGGCTTTCCTGGAAAACAGGGGGAGCTCATCCACAGACCACTTAAGATGAAGGTTCTTATTAGCTTCAACATATTTTGAAATAAGGCTTGAGCTCTGTATGCAAGCTCTAGAAGGCACAAATGCAGCACAGAATAACACATGCACAGAAACTACTGCAGTAAGAGGGGAAGAAAAAATCATCTGAAGGATAAGAAAACAAACAGCATAGCTAATTGCATCCAATTAGGTGCAATGTATCCCTCCTTAAGAAATCTAGGTGCCCAAAATCTTACAAACAACAACTCCTGGTCTTCATATTTCCTTCAATACTGGATGAATGCACCACTTATGAAAGGAATAAGATACGTATGTTTGTACATATTCACCTTTATATAGAAAATACTTTAAATACTTATCTACAAATGGGGGGAAGGGAGAGGGGAAGATTTCTCAACATTAACATCACAGAAAATCTGTGGAAACAGATGGTTCTTATACATTGGTTTGAACTTACCACATTGATTATCAGCTAGTTGAACTATTAACCACCTGACTTAAAGGGAGAGAACAGATCTATTTCACTTAAAAGATATGCATTTTAAAAGCAAAAACATTCTTGGCATGTTTCCACCAGACTTGTTAAAAATGGGTTTGCTTTTTGAGTGAAATGGAAGAAAACATCGCTGAAGCATTTATGTGGCCCACTACCTGTCTCACCAACCTTTCATCTTCTTTTCAGCCATAAGGCATTTTAGTACGTTTAAGTATGGAAATATGGCAGCTCTAGCGAGAGCCACTTTGTGACCACTCAGCTTTTCAGCAGGCTTTGAAGACTGACTCACTCAAAGTCAGACCCTTCCAAAACTGTATCAAGTTAGACATCCAGTCTCTGACACGGCCACGCTTCGCAGGTAGCTCATAAAATTTTAACTATTACATATGCTTGGTACAGACACTCCCAACTCAAAGACAAGAGAAGAACATAATAAATAATGAGCATATTTTTCTCCAGGATTTCTGATTTAAGTGTGCTAGAATATTTAATTAAAAAAATTAAAATGTCTTATATAGTTCCTAAATTCAATGCACACAGTGACCCCTACTGGTCCACTAAGCATCTGAGCAAAGCTGAAAACTGGCAATACAGTCACTCCGCACAATGAACCTCAGTTAACTCGTATCCAGTCACCAGTACCCAGTAACTTTTCAGACATAGCCTTTGCCTACTTTATTCAAGTTACAGAATGACTGATACTAATAGCTCATTAGAGGCAGAAGTACCTCAGTGATTCCTACGGGCTTTTAAAAATTCATTCTTCTTGTTAACTAAAATAAAATACATCAAGTAAATGGCTTGTAAATAAAGCATACGATATACCAATATCTTTGGCCAAGAGCCACAATATTATGGAGATTTTAAAATTCTCCAGGAAGTTTTCTTAAAAGAAAAAAAAATCACCTGGAGAAACAAACTTTGGTCTATTACACTTTTCAAATTCCTATTTAACAAGAATAGCAACTACTACAATAAGCCCCAGTGAATCATACTAAGCTTGCTACTGTTTATGTCATACATAAAAAGGTCACAGACATGTCTAATTATTTATCTAAATACCATCTGGTCTAACACACAAGTAATTAGTAAGCCAGGTGACCAATAATGTGCTCTGTAATACACATACTTTATCATCTATTATACTATTTCATTAATTTTAAAACTATTGATTTAAATAATTGCAAGACAGTTCAAGATTTTAACACTAATATGAGTACATTCACAGATTAATAAAGAGTAAGGTTATTCACAATACTGAATGTTCCCCCATTTTATATGCATACACACACACACACTTTTACATAAAAATCAGTATCCAACTAGGATCAATAAAAATTAGAAAATAGCAACACTTATGCTAAGCATGTATTCTAAGGGCATTTCTTCAAACATCAGGCTTTTTAATAGCACACACACACAAAATTACAGAGTAAAAGTGTGCAGGAGATGGACCAAATGAAAAGAACGTTTGCCTTGGACTTCATTTTGGCCAGGATTAATTCTAAGAATCTAGTAAGAGAAAGCAGTACTGTTTTCAACTTGAAAGGAAACCTTCACTTAGAAAGCCTAAGTAACAGGGCAGAAATCCAACCTCTTGTCTCCGCTTTCAAATTCCTGAAAATTAAAAGCAAAGATTATTCTGTAGTTACTGCAAGTTTCCACTACGCCTAAACCAAGGCAGACCAGTGTTCCACTGCACTTGTTCATACCAGGAGCTTGCAAATAACCTCATTAACTCCAACTATTCAAGAGCAGCTGGATGAAGGCAGAGTCTGGACCTCTGAACTTTATAGTGGTCACAAGCAGTTTGGCCTATATGCTGCCTTGAAATTTCTGACCACCAGTCAAAGCTGTTGAAGCGAACAAGTACAGCTGAAAGTTATTTTTAAAATGCATTCAACCAGTTCTAACTTAGCACATCCAATCCCTAGAGCCTTCAACAGCAGCTCAACATTTTATAGAGTTTTTATTTTTGGGAGCCATATTTAAATATTTACAATGTTACACAAAGAAGAATAAGAGAAA
Organism: Dromaius novaehollandiae; assembly: GCF_036370855.1. Classification (NCBI taxonomy): domain Eukaryota; kingdom Metazoa; phylum Chordata; class Aves; order Casuariiformes; family Dromaiidae; genus Dromaius; species Dromaius novaehollandiae. The sequence goes on from NC_088132.1 coordinate 38,521,071, forward strand.
AAACAATGACATGCTATAAAACATTTAAGAAGTCTGTAACAACATTTTTTTCAAAATTATACAGTGAACTTTGCTATTGTTTTCACTAAAATACACAGAGTACTGCAACACCCATTGTAAAAGTGTAAGTTTAGACATTGTTATGTCAAAAAATATATAGCAAAAGAACACTGAGGTGAAAAGTCAATCACTCCAAAATTAGGAAATTCAAGAAACCAAGCTGTCCGCGCACAACTTAATTCCTTAGCACTTAATACCTTAGGGATAATCGAATACTTGTCCTCTGAATGATGCTGAGATGCTGAGAAACAGGCATCCTATGGTCTTTGTGGTCTGCCTGACTCATGTCTGACCCCAGGCCTCGTAAGTGCCAGCTAATTCCTAACCTGAACCAATTACCAACTTCCTTATGAACAATTCTTCTGTTGCACCCTCACCAGATTATCCCGGCACTTCACAAAAATGAGCATTATAGTACAAGTAGGCAACGTTACCATCCTAGTCCATGAATGTGGAAACAAAGCACTGAAAAAGTTTTATTCAAAAAATATCAAAAACATTTGCTAATTCCAGCCACCCAACTTGTGATACTCGCTACTAAATCTGGCAGAAAGCTTCCCTATGACGTGACTTATCAAACCTGAGATGTTCCATTCAAAATGGCTGGGAAACCATTTCCAGCTGGGTCTCCCCAGAAATACTGCCCCAAGTCGCGAGAGGTCTCTGAGGCCAGGGACATCACGTTTCCCGCTCTGGGACAAACCTACAGGATAGAGCCCTGCTGGGCTACAACCTCCTCTTGCAGAAGTGAGGGCCCAACCTTCCCAGACCCTGCCCAAAGTTGAGGGATTTCCAGACCTCTGGCCCCAGCACAGTCTGCTTGGCAAAACAGGTGCCAGTATATCAGGAACGGGGACTTTTGAAGTTTCTAAGCTGTCTTCCACCAAAGGAAGGGCCCTGGGTCTACCAGAAACCCCGACAGCAGTAGAGTAGTGCAGAGATGTCAAAGCTTCCATCAAGCCAGCTCCAGTCCCAGAATCATTACTGTGCCAGCAGGCTGCTCTGATCAAACTACTGTCTCAAATCTACACTGGTTTCCAAGCCCTGATCTCTGTACAGCAGTGCAAAGCCACGCTGTGACTGCATGGATATAAGAGCATACGTAGGTGACTTGCAGCTTTCTGCACTTACCTCCTTTTCAGAGAGTGCTCTCAGGCCGCAGAAGAGAGTAGGTGCCTCAGAGCATCCGAAACTACTCCACAGTGTCCAAAACCCCCTCTCCACGTCTGGCTGGACAGTCTGTGCACACACTGAACTCTCAGATAAAAGCCACTCGTGAGGCCTGGATGCAAGTCAGCAATCACAGCTAAAGCTTCTGTCTCCTGCTAACTCTCTCTAGATAAGGCTGTACTGAAATTATACCTAAGGGAAGAAAAGAAATTTAACCATTCTAGTTAAGTGCTGGGGTGACCCAGCATTGGTGCCTCCGAAAGGCTGATAGTCAAAGGCTGTCAGCTGCTACACAAAGTTATCTAGCTACTAACTTGCTTTCTAGAGGAGCTGATAAATTGGTCCCCAGTATCTTCTGGAAGTCTGTTGATGATTTGTTAATGGAATCATATTTCACTATCCACTAGACGTTGAGAACTATTACAATGCAGGAGGTAAAAAGGGGGCTTTTGTCAAACAAATCTATAAATTCTGTAATTGGGGACTGAGTAAATGTTGACTGTTGTCACCTATTTCTCACATTACCCACTATAAGCTCACAACCCTTTTGCCTTGAGAAATATAGATATTATCTGCTTGAGCTGTGAGGAATAAAAATCTTCTTTCACCTTAATCACATCCCTTGTTAATAACCACAATTATTGCAGACTAGGGATTTTTGATTCAGTTAGTACCACACGCCCCATTAATGGACAGCAGTGAAATACAAGGGGTCTATAATCAGTGTTGAGGACAAAGGCACATCACTATACCTCTGTACACGCAACATTTTACACCAAAGCCTCTGTTTTTAAGTATTACTCTTGCAGGAACCACAGAAGGTTCTTTGAACCTTTCTTTAAGGGCAAAAAGCTAAGTCTAAACATGACAAGTCAAATGTAGGCTAAGTCTAAACATAATACATGAGTTATGCTGAGTATAAAGTGGAGCTAAGCTATTTGCGGATGTCTCAGACTAAGAGCAGCAAGAGAGAACAAGAATGGCAGGTGATGCAGCACTATTTTATTGCCTTGCTCCATCTGTGACTTCTGACAAAGTATGTGGTCTGAGATGCAATGGAGTAGATAGATTAGCACTCAAGAGAATGCACATGGGAACAAGCATACAAGAACTTTCCTGAAATTTATTACAAAATGTCTCTTACATTAGGTCAGAAAGGTGTCCACACTAGCAGTGGATATGTAAGAAACAACAGGGGAAAAAAAAAAAAAAGATGACACTGATCTTTGAATACCAGAGCACACATTGGCAAGAAGCTGCTCACCCCACAAAGTTAAAAATACATACTTGATAATTCTTTAACCAAACACAAGATTTTATGATACCTACAGTAAGTTCTGCAGACAAAGGCTGTAACACAGCACCAATGGCTGCCCTACAAATCCCCCTTACATACTCCTCTCTTCCTCAAAATACAGTTCTCTGATCAGCTCCTCAATTGTTTGGCAGTAACTGACACAAATTGCATGGTCTCTGCTCTGTGATTTCTGTTATTAGTAAACCTGAAGCGACTTCCAGCCTCCCAAGTTCACATAGTCTACCTTCATGCCTCTTCAGATGAGTCAGGATTCAAGCAGAATACATTTTTGCTTTTAAGATGCTAACTCTAGCAAAAAGGCTGCTGCACAGCTTTTCTCTTCTATAAAATCACGCTTGTCTCCTTTCATAGCAGGCAGATGAGGACACAGGGCTGGGCTAGGGCTGAGAAATTGGAGCTCTGATCAGATGGTGTCCAAAGTCATTCCTGTCCCTGAATTGCTTTCTGCTTCACAGATAAGCCACCAATCTAGCCGCCTCTCTATAAGCCACCCATCTAGTAATTTAAACATTTAGAAAACACGTATTTTATGGCAGAAATTATACACAGAAAGGGGTGTGCAGAGGTAACAGTGGCACTGAGTTTTCCTAATTTCTAGTCTGCCTTACACAGAGGAAGTTTTCCCCAAAGTGTTGAACCTCCTTATGGGCTTTATTGCTATGTATATGTACAGTTATGGAAACAGATACAGCTGGTCCAATTCTTCACTGTTGCTGTTTGCAAATGTGAAGTACTAGATCAGGAACATACTGAATACAAATGCTTTACTGAACAGTATTAGCAGTGTTTAAACAAGAAAAAAAAATCTGGATACACAAGTCTGCTCCAAGCACTCCTCTTATCTCAAAACTTAAAATTCCTTGGGAGCAGGAAAGCAGCTCTCAGCAAGAGGACCACCTTGCAAAAGGGTCCCTTGAGCAAACTGAACAAGAGACATTTCTTCTTCTACAGCCAGGTAGAGATAGAGAAGCTCATGACTGTTTCAGCAGCCATGCCAGCAAGATATGCTTTAACAGTCCCAAGGAGGAGGAAAACCCTCTTAATTGCACTGGACTGTGTACAAGTCATGCATTATGATCCTGGTCCAGGAGAGTGGCCAAGCATGAAAGAAAGCAATGCCAAGCTTGTCTAGCTTTCAGTTTCAGGTTCTTTGTTATTATCTGTTACTTTATCTTCCATGACCAGAGATGAGACACCAACAAAAACCACAAGAACTGTCAACTCAGAAGGAACTAGGACTCTAATCTAATCTTTTTACAAACAAGGTGGGGAACAGCAGCAAGAACCACTGCTGGAACAGGAGAAGAGAACAGAGTTACTTTGGGTGAACTCTCAAAAGTTTTAGAAAGCTTCAGAACTGGTAAGCGAGGAAAAAATTAGTCAATGGATAGAATTCAAGTTGTTGAAATAATGCAAAGAACAAATCACTAAGTTATAAGTGGAGGCTTACTGGGGGGAGGAAGATGAAAGGTTTAGGAAGACTTTGCTGGGACATGGCCAATTGGACTTCAGAACTTCCACAGACTTTGCTTACGCAAGTTTTCTGCATATGCAACAGACTTTTTGCTTTGCCAGTGCTGACTAACCCGATAATCCCCTCAGCTCTATTCTAGTCCTCCATTTCTGAGAGTTATCTAGCTCAAACTGCTCTCTCCAGGCAAGATCAACCACATTTCTTACCCTGGACAGAAACATCTAAGCCCTGCAAAGACAAAGATTCTATATCCTATTCCCACGGTGCAGTATCTTTGTTATTCAAGACCGTCTCTTAAGAATATTTCTTGCTTCTGGTAGATAGGACAAGAAATTGCAGGGCATAACTGTGCAGCATCTCCAATCCACAGACTGATTACTTCCTCTTTGCAACAGCCTTTTACGTTATTGAGGATTTTTTACAAAGTTCCTGTTCAGCATATTCTGTTTTAGAGCTAAACCACCCCCAGTTTGTTCTGCACTTCTGACTGATCAAATGTCTAGAAAGCAGTGTCATACCTTCTCCTACTCTGCTTTCGCCTGGGGACACCCTTTCCAATTGACTTGCATTTTTTCTTGGATTGCAGTACCTAGAATTGGACACAGTCTCCCAGCTTGGGTTACATTCCACTTGGCATTGGTAAGGACTACTTCTCTCTCATACTTTATGTTCCTCTTTAAAAAATCCTGATATGGATTTGTCTTTTTTGCAACAGCATGACGTTAGTGACCCATGTTTTACAAACACGTGTGTGCATGCACATCTACTTTCTGCCTCCATCTGAACATGAGAGGATGACATTGATCAACATAATTAGTTGGTTTTGGTGCTTGGTTAGTCGCTAACCATTTAGTTTGCTTCTAATACAAGAAAAATTCATAACTGTAAATAGCATTTGCACAAGAATCAACCACCTTGTACTTTCAACTGACAGCATGTTTTAACTAGAAAATACAGCACAGCTGTTTTATTGATGCATGTATAACACACACCAGTTATCAAATTGCAAAAAATCCACACTGTTTTAAGAAATCATGCTACAAAAAACTCACCAATAAAAACAAAACATATTTCCAACAGTTGATCTACCTCAATCTTTAAAAGAAACTTTCCTTCTCTTTTCATTTACAATATTGAACAGTGAGTTCTGATCCTAATATAGAATTTCCCTGAGGAATTGTATAACATGATAGTATCTTTTTGAATATATTTAGAACAGAAAGAGGAAAAAAATGCAAGCTCATTTCAACATTTTGCTTAGCTAAGGAAAACTGCTAAGCAAATGTGGAAGGCGAAGTGGGAAAGAAACTGGCAGACTTGCGCAGACTTGCTAGCGGGGTGCTCAGAGTTACACTGCTGTCAGAAATTCCCTAGGTAAAAGTAAAAAGAAATGGTTTTCTGCTCAAGCATTTTAATAAATTCCTCAGAGATACCATGAATATTGATAAGAACATTTTTAAAACAGTCAGTTAAATATTTAAGCATGAGCATGTATGCCACACTGATGTAGAACAATTGAATAAAAATCTGCTCTTCTTTTTGCTCTCCAGAGAAATCCTTGTTAACCCAAACTAACATGTTCCAAATTGCAAGATTCAATGACCTGGCAGTTTTTAAAAACAGATTACTGACATGGTTCTGAATGTTTCTTAGATGAAATCACTAACAGTAACACCTTCACATTAATCGATTGGTGTCAGCAGAATTCAGGAGAGCTATGCTGCAGGCTCCAACACCAAAGCAGTAATCAATTAAGGAAGTCAGCTGAAAAAAAATGATGCAAAGATCAGAGTTGTCAATGGTAAAATAATCTCATCTCAGTGGTGTCAAAAGAAGAGTAAAAAATGTCATATGCTTATTCCATAATATGCAGGTAAGCTACCTAACAAGTCAAAAGATTGTTATTCAACAATTCCCAAGTAACTATTGTAATCAAAACCAACCAAGTATCTTTTCATAAATCTATATTCCAGAGACTATTTGTAAATTGTTCAAGCTTCTCTCTTACAGCATTAAAGAACACAACTGTTAAAAAATACAGGGATTTTATGTAGAGAACACTAAATCGACAAATAATTAACACGGACTTAAATACCAAGAAAAAAAAAAAAGACTAGTCCCAGGAAATTACTTAACACCTCTTACTGAAGCATTTTTCTTTTTGAATAAGGAGAAACAATGCCACTGATTTTCTTCCATATATTCCACCTGTAAACAACTATTAAGCACAAATAACACTGCTTTGTTAAACAGCTAAGCTCTTGAACCTGCTGAGTTAGCAAAGATGCCCGCAGCAGGGTGTTGAGAAGGGGGGCATTAAATACCACTCAAAATAGGGTTCTCGTTTCTCCATACTCTTTGTTTGGCTATCACCATCATGAGGGCCTCTACCATGTTACATGCCATAGAAAGCTACCTGACACAATCTGTAGTGCATTCTTTACCTTCCACAAGCAAACCATCAGAATCTATTAAAATTACTTTACGCTGATAGCGCTAGAGACATGACAAATCACAGGCCAAGAGTCAGATACCAAAGAATGCGTCTCAGGGCTTTGGGGCCAGACCCATTTGCAAGCAAATGATATTGTGTGAAGCTGGCATGCTCAGTGCATGACAAACTGATGCAATTTCAGTACTGTCGCAGAAGCTAGGCGAGATTTCTCTGATGCTGGCTACGGTGAGTGTACGGAATTGTGCAGAGTTCCCAGATTTGAATCACTTGGGGCCTGAGAGGGCTTCACTTGACAAGCCACAAATAATTACACTACACTCTTGCTATTGTACTCTATTATTTTGCCTCTCTTATCTCTAGGCTTTGAGCACTCGCGAACAAGCAAGGTCGCTTCTATTTTGACCACGATGCAACAAAACATTGTTCTTTTGTGATATGATAAATAAAACACAGCCCTGCAGACTAAACATTTTTATCAGGTCCATTTTCCACTTTTATTAGCAACAACAACTTTGGGAGCTTGTTAGAAGAGTAGAGGTTGGAAATAACCATGCAGGCAAGTTCATGAGCTTTTCACTTAAGAGTGTGATATAGCTATCTTGTTATTGTAAAAACTCATTTGAGAAATGGGGCATTAAGTTCTTAGCCCTTAACAGATAACAGTTATATCTGTGATTACTTTAAGCAGGTTTTTACCCCCTTTCAAATCAGTGATTTTTGACAATTTATTTAGCAAGTAGCAAAAAATAGTTTCGAATGTGCAGCATGTTGCCAGTACTTTCCCAGACACCAAATCTTCTTCAAAGCCACAGTAACTGCATTTTTTACACCAGTTCACAAAATGTATTATTCAAACACTTAGGCAGTCAGGGTAAGCTTTGCTTTTGTGGATGTCATGTTAGCCACTGAATTAATAGAAAAGGGATGATATCACAGCATTCACATAAAAAAAGCAGCAAAAGAATCAGAGCTGGCTTTCATGGTTTCATGGCAGTCATTTTTTCTTAGTTTACAGAACATTCAACTGCTTCTGACTCCTATTTCTCTGTATGCTTATTTTCCAGACAACTATATAATAGCAATCACAGACCGAAAGGTAAGAAGAAAATGTTAAAGGACTTTTCTTAACTGAAAGTACTGAACTTGGAATATATTCCCCTATTTTGTCTCTAGTTCAGCTCAACATAAGGATCGTCTGATTTAAGAGGAGAGAACTGCTATCCCCACTAACGCTCCTAACAAGTCACTACCAAGCTACTCGTTTTAAAATGCATCTACACGTATTCTTTCCCTCTTCCTAACTGGCACAAAGAATTTATGGCAGAACCTGGAAGTCTGACACTGCAACATTTCTGCCAAAGGCAGGCAAAACTTGAAACTACCGAAGGAACAGATTTTGACATGGAGGCAAAACACGGAAGGAAAAAAATGCAGCATATTCAGCAATACTTGCGTAACTACTTGAGCTTTGCAATCTGTGTCAAACAGGAATTTTAAAACACTCACAGGAAACAGTGCAAAAAATGGATTATGTTGTTGCCAGTCACACATCCACATTGTGAGTGATCAGCAAAATGAAAGGTGTTTGGTATTTTCTACTCAATATCAAAAATAGACTGTTTTAGCTATTTACTGCCTTTTTTGCTTCCTCATTATGACATAGAAAATGAAGCTAAGCTCTTATATTTTGGAGAGAGAATGGATCCTTAATTAAAATCTAGCTTTTAAATGTTCTCTAACTTACTTTTAAGAATCAAGTCTCTTGGAATTTCAGCCAGTGTATGTCATCCCAGGATACAATTTTTCTTAGAAGGTGGAAGAAATCAGAAAAACAATAGGCCAATATATTTTCTGATTCTATAATGACGGTCTTCAAACTTGTATTCATTTTTTTTGAATACCCTCTCACAACTTTTAATCAAAGTAAATATTTTTGTAACATTCCATGACATTATTATAAATCTATTAGTCCATTAATCACCAATTAAAATGAAGATATGTTCCTTATGTTTCCTCATCTCAGAGGAACAAGAAAGTTAGAATGTATTACCATCACAGCTTGACTGCAAGGAAAAAGCACGACCAGGGACTCCTGTTCATGGAAGAGGCTTGATTACTAAATAAAAAGGGTAAAGAAGACAATCTAAATGCAAAGAAACAGTCTTGTGCAAGACCAGAAGTAAACTCCAGTTAGCTGAAATGCTCACTAAAGTGACCACTTTTCATAAAAGCAGTAGCCTGCAATCAATACAAACTTGCTGCTGAACAATTGATTGCTTCACCACATAATCAAGATTCTTAATTTGTCCTTATGTAAGAGATGATGGGAAAGCTTCAGATTTCATTACTTTCCAATCGGGGGATACTGCTGCATATGAATACTTTCCTGCCCTAGTATAAAAACAGAACCTATTTTTAAAAAAGGAATCAAACATAGCAGGGGACAATGAGTATAAAAAATAAAACAATGAAGATAGATGAGTAATTCTTAGCTCAGAGTTTTCAAGGGGCATTAGTGGGAGAAAAGATTAAAATAGAAGTCTTGTACCATTTTCACTATATTAAAGAACCCAGTACTCGAACAATGATAATACGGTAAAGAATAGTCATTAATTGTCACGACAACTCATCAGGCAGAAAAGCATTACCAATGCAGGCAATGTCTTTTGAAAGCAAGCTGTAAAACTCTCATGCCAAGAAAATGTGTACTATACACACAATTTAACAACTCTCACCTAGAGGCCCTGGTCTTAATCCAGACCCACAGATATGATATTCAAATGTCTATAATACTTGAAATGGAAGATGCAACAGAGGTTTTATTGTCATTTCTGATAAGTATTTCTTTCCATCTAGACAGGTGGTGCTTGGCATCCAAAAATGTCTTGGCAAGATTTCCTATTTACAGGTTTTTAGTGCTGAAAGTTGTTTTGAACAGGAGGGGGAGCTCTCACTGCACCAGCAGAGGAAAAATGAGGGGCAATGATACATGTTTTAGAACAGGAAATGGAGATAGTGCTACTTTCTCATAATATGCTCTTTCTGTCCCATCTTATTTTAACTCCTCAAAATATCCAAGCATCACTGTTGCACATCAAATAATCTGTTAAAACAAAACAAAACAGTATGTTTAATGGTTTACGAAATGTGACATGCTTATAACATTATATTTAGGTATAACTGTTCCAGGAAAGAGAGTAGTCATGCTGTAACTACCAGATATTTATCATCAGGAAACCTAAAAATAAACAGTCCTTTAACAGAGTACTTACACTTATCCTTTCGTTTCCCATAAAAAATAGAGTGCCATTTTCAAAGTAAATGACAACATTTCCGCTTTGTCATCAAAAATCCTCTTTCAAAATTCTCTACAAAATGCTATTTTAGTCTTCTCCAAACCACAGAAAGTTAAGTCTTACCAAAACTTGAAAATGAAAATTTGATATAACTCCTCTTCTAGCTCTTCTAAAGCAATTAAAAATAATCGATATTCCCAGCAAAAACATTAAGAGTACAGTACCTGGAAAGACTCCCTTAGCACGCTCCCACGGTGCATGCCCAACAGAACTACTTCCATCGCCTCCACCATAGCCAAATGCAGCACAGGAATTTTAAACACCAAGCCATCTGCTTTACAAACCCATCTTCTCCACAGCCTCATCATTCCCAGTGTGCCAGGAAGACCTTTCTTGACTTAAGGGGAACTGGATCAAGACTCTGACTAAATTTTGTCCTTATTCCTAGTAAGGTCACTAGGCTGCACTATAAAAATCCATCATTTTCTTTTCTTTTCTTTTTCTTGTGAATTCCAAGAGAATCATCAGTGAACCACTAAGATGGATCTATATACACATTCAGCCTCCACATAAGCAACCTTTAAATTCTTTCATATAAAAATCTCAAAAAGTTACTTAAAAAGAGAGTCACTTAAGGTTAAGAAGAGTCCATTCATGGAAATTAATAGCACAGATAACGTTCTTCACAAAGACTGCAAAAATTAATATCCATAAGCAGATGGGTATCTGATGGTATTTTCCAACTGATAATTTTGAATTGAATTTTGAAGAATTGTCATTTAAAATTTCCAGTATTTCCAAAAATGTATACTTGTTATTAAAAACACAATTTTCTGAAATTGATCCTGCAGTATCAGCTTAATTAGTTTAATAACTTAGTCAGTACCGTAGGTGAAACACACATCTTCAGCTTTTTAACTACCTTATGTAAAACTGGTATCATTAAATACTAAAATTCCAAGATAACTTCATAAACGCCACTACAATGATGACTAATTATTAATTAAACCTGAAATGCAATTGTGTTTGTCAATAAAAAGTTCAAAGGTCAATTACAATGTTTGTTACAATAACAAAAAAGGGAGAGACTTATTACATTTTCCCTCTTGCTGTATTTGTAAGGTCAGCCTGTCCTCACTCCTCCCAGGAAGCAAAGAATGTATGTATGCTTAACACTAGCTCTGTTCATTAGATTTTACAAGTATCATAACTTTATGCTACATGGGCAGAAAACACCAGCACAGGCAGTTAAGCAAGAATTCTTCTGATGAAATAATTTGATTAGTTGTGCCATACTAACAACATTTTACTACTACTACTACCTCTCAAAGATTCAATGACATTCAAATATATCTTTATTGTGACACGTTTGAATGCTCTGTTACGCCCGATCTTTCTGAACACATCACTTCCTCATCAAAACACAAATCAGTAAGCCTTGGGAGAGAAGTGGGAAATGGACGTTCTGCAGTTATGCTTTCCTGGCAGAATATGTGGTAACTCTTGCTCCTTCAAGACGTAAATTCATATAGGTAATCATTTTGCTGCTGTTTATCCTGCTTCTGAACACCCTACAGAAACCATTGAAAGTGACTGCTCGCTCAAAGGAATTTTACGTGGCCCTTTCCACCAGGATTTTGTGACTATGAATGAGGGCTTTTTTGAGCATATGCACAATTACAGAGCTCACAGGAGCTACATGTCTGTCTAATCCATCAACATCCCAAACCAGATTAAACATACACACAGAAATGGCTTTAACTGATTGCGATGGATACATTCAGTCAGTCAGTTTTTCACTTTGGTTGTACTTTTTTCCAGTGTCTGACTTAGCTGCCTTCTTCGCACACTGCGAAATTCTCTGTCCTACTTTATACTCTAAGTTCCTGTTGCATACAAAATAGTCAGTTTTATACCACTGACCTGAAGTCTGTCAGTAGGAAAACTAACTGGAGAGAAGAAATTTCATCACCAATACCAAAGTGCTGCCAAATACAAAAGTTAACAACAACAACAAAAAGTATTTTCAACCACAGCAATCTTTAGCCTAAGTCACCAGCTTTATTTAATCTACTAATGCTTTTTTTTCATTAGAATTGAAAAACCAATTGTCTCATATAGCATTTTTCTAACATTACAAAACCAATGGCGTCTGTCAAATCATCTTTACACTCTTCATGTTCCCATGCAGGAGAGAAAATATCTGTACAGAGCTGCTGTGGCATCTCTGCAGGGAAATCACAACATTTCAAAGCTCTCTGTGAAGGCAACAGAAAGAGTCCAACTGTTGCTAAAATGGGTCTAATTTTTCTGTTTAAATTTCTTGAAAATCCGGTGAACTGTGTTGGAGCAACTGCTCTATCACTGACTGCAACAGAATTTGGGACACAACGTAACACTTGTTGAGCTCTCACAAATCAGACTGGTAAGTAAGAAGCCTTAATACTTGCAAATTTCCTACTCACTTTAGACATACAGAGCCTGTTCAGATTTTTAAAACTACCAAGTTCGCACAGTCCAGAGAGTCAGTGAAAGGGTTATAACAGCAATACCTCAAGTTATTTTTACATAAACTCATTCACATAATTACTCCCTCCATGTTTTATATCATCAGTACTTATAAAATAGCACTAGCCTTCCATCTATAATCTCTTACATTTATCATATGCTATAGTAGCTCACTCTTTGGTTTCATATGGAAGAACACCTAACAAATTCCCCTTTTGACTCTATGCACATGGACTTCAACATTAAGGAATGCCTGAATATATAAGCTATAAAAAACTTCAAGTCATTGTACTTCTGCACTTCCATAAGCAGGAGTATAGCCTAGTAATTACACTGTTGCTTCTACAGATGAGATAAAGCCTATCAACTTTCCAAAAACCACAGTACTTGAGAATCTTACAGGTCACATCTTACTTCCACAACATTTGAAAGTTTGGAAGCAATTTGAGGAATAGTATTAAAGTGTTAATTAAAAACGCAGTAAGCACATGTGTCAGTCAAGCACAACCTCTGCTCTACAACACATTTAAATGTATGTCACCTTGACCTGCAACATACCATTGTAAAATTTTTTTGGTCAATATAAATCAAGTGTACACTAATTTATGCAGCAAGTTTCCCAGCCTCTGAATCAACTTTAGAAATCTAACTAGTATTTATTATTCTGTTATTGACAAAAGGAGCATATTTAAATGATAACAAGAACACATGGGTGTCATTTTGAAGTTAAATTGTTCCCTAGGGATACCCTTAGTAAGCGTCTACATTTAAAGGTCATTCACTGCCAAATTACGAACAACTGTTGCATTTATTAGCACAGGCTCAATAGTTTGGAAGCTAGTGTCATCAATTTAAACTGACAATGAAATCTAATTGCCAAAAGGAAAACAGACATATTCCCTGTTCTCTTTTTTACCCTTTTAGGTATACCCCAAACAAAACTGGAGCAAGTGCAACTATAGTCTTGACTATTCTGGAGAAAAAAAGTTTTCAGAGTTTTACACCAGATGAAGAGAGGTTTGGTAAAGCTGTGCTCCCAGAAGAAAGTCAGGAGGAAACAAGTTCCCCGTATACTTCTTTGACAGAGCATTAACTCAAGTGTTGCATTGCAGACACTTCCATCTTTTTTCTTCCTAATCATTTCTTTCCTTTGACCAACCTTCTCACTGGACAAGACCCAGCTTCTTTTACTTCTTAATTTCTCCCTAGGTTTCCCTTTGGAGCTAGGGAGCGGTTTCTGTGGCAAGTTACTTCCACCCTCTCTCCAAAAGTGTATTGTGCTTCTATAGCTAGCTAGTGTTGAAAGCTCTTTGCCTATTCCACTTTCCCACTGCTGTCTACAGGTACCAAGGAGAAAAAGGAAACCATCCAAAGCAACAGGCATTGTGGAATCAAGCTGAACAACCAGCAAGGTGCTAACAGGCTTCCTTAAAGAAGAGGACAAGCACCCTTTCCACCTTTTCTTTCCAGCCAGCGAGAATAAGCTGTGGCAGGATGAACACGAGGGGAACTGGAGCTGCTCCCTTCAGCAGGCACCCCGTCCTCCCCAAGACAACCTGACGCCCAAGGAAACAGGAAAGCGTGTTTTCTCAGCTGTGTGGAGCCACTGCAGAGAGGATCTCCAGTCACTCTTCTTCCATTCTCTCACTTAACACAGGAGATGGCTGGCACTGTTTCTAGCAAACAAACTACAAAACCTGTTACCGTGCTTCTTAAAACCCCTCCTTCAGCCCACTTTCTCTGTAACAACCCCTCACACTCAGAGGGGAAGACCAGTCTTCATGACCTCCTGGCACGCTACTCGGCTTGCGTGGAACTGACACACTAGCAAACTTCTGTGCAGCCCAAGCACCATCATCCCTTTATACCATTAATCACATCATCTCTAATATTTCCTTGGTTCAGTCACTCTGAGCAAACATTTTCATTTGGAGCTTGGATACACTAAGTAGTAAATAATCACTTGCAGGAAAGAGAATGGTAAAAAGTGTGGTAAGTTGCACTCCTATGACCATCACCATACCTTGTTTTAAATGTTAACACTGTACATAAGCTGCATGATATAAAATAATTGAAATAGAATTACTTATACTGTTTCATAGAAATAACACACTTTGTTGTATTACAGCACTCCTGGATTCTACCTATCCCTTAAACTCAGAGGTTACATTTCAAAGAGATTCAATACTTCCACAGAGTCACCTTCTATTCTTACCACAACTTTTAAAATTCAGCATGTACAAATAGCCCCACAGAGGTTAAATGGACTAATTAATCACAAGATCTTTTATCTTCAACACCCTGCAACACTCTAGTTTATAGCGGTATCTACTGAAACTACAGCTTCTTCTGACCATTAACTCCCACATAGAGAAGCCCAAAAGGAGAGCAGGTATGGTCTGGACACTGAAACATTTATTCAAAAAACTCATCAAGCTAAATCATCTTTTGGCTCAATACAAAATAATTCTTATGTCAATGCTTTTCTTATGTAAACATCTCTTTCCACACAGTATCTTCCTAGCTAGTACACAGCAACAGTAAGCAATGTCAAGCTCTCACGAGCCGTTGTTTTGCTGGAGGGAATGCTTACAGCACATCCATTTGCATCAGTCACGAACTCCTTTGCTTGGTACAAGATTTATGCAAATTATTAAATAATGTAGCATATTCTCAATTGCATTAAAGTATGCCTTGATCACCTATAGTCAATAAACCCTTTAAAACCAACCCCCCCCTATTATTATCAGAAGAGACTTCCATATCCTCTCCCACAAGGATGCCTGACCCAGAGGAACTTTAGCTGTGACTGCTATCACTGTTTCATGCTCAGTGAAATCCTTGAACTAATGCATCTGATAGTCTAAAGCATCATGGTTCGCATGGGGTGTAAAATGGAGATTCAATGCACTCAGCTGACTGAAGAGGCAACACAATTCATCAACACAAGAACAATTATTAGTCTCTATGGAACCAGACCACATTCATACTGGCAAGTTTCAAATGCATGACAGTCACTCATCACCAGTGACCTGAGACAACCAGTGCTGTATTAAGCACATTGTTTCACTTTCAAGATTAAAATCTGTTTTCTAGAAAGATACAGTTTCAAGTCTAATCTCTTTGAAGCTTAGTCAACAGGGCCTTACACATCAGGCATCCATGTAACATTTATAAAATTTGAAACAAATCCTTTGGACAACAGGATTCACAGACAGAATTACTGTTAAGAATAAATAATAAATACAAACACTAAAAATAAATACTAAAAATACATATTGCTATAAAAATATCAATTCACTACTACTAAAATTCACTAGTTCAGTTTGTAGCTCTGACACCAATGAATGACCTAGAGGTCAGAGAGGTTGAAGCAGAACAACGCCCTCACATTTGGCTCACCTTTGACTTAACCTACAACTCCTGTGCACGTAGAGGTACAAACTTCCACCACATGAGCAAAGGCAAACTGCCCATGGCGCACTTGAAAATATCTATGCAGACTAGCATGGTTTTACCAATACAGAAGAAGAACGAACTATATACAGCATCAGCATGAGGTAGATGAGCTTATCACTGGGCTGCCTTCCTCTGAAAGGTGCAATGGAGAAATGCAGCTGGACTCTAAACAACCATGCCCTACAGTGAGCAATCTTTTGTCTATGCTGTAATATCAGACTTGCCCTGGCATTTCTCAACAGCTCAGAACTACTGAATACATTTAATATAATAAGCTATCTTTGAACATCCACCTTTAGCCAAGTGCCCTGGCCTTTGGGTCAGCACATCCCATACATCCACCAAGAAACACATGAAAAAGCGTTTCATCCCAACAGCTCCATGGGGCTGCAGGATCGCTGGGGTCGGACAGGACTCTCGGAGGCCTCTGGTCCGCCCCCCAGCTTGGGCTGCCCAGGACCGCGTCCAGGTGGGTTTTGGAGGTCCCCGAGGATGGAGGCCCCCCGACCCCCCTGGGCAGCCTGCTCAGCGACCCTCACAGGACAAGTGTCGTCTTCCAGGTAGGCACAGTTCGCCGTGCTCTGACTCGCGCCCAGCACCCCGGGCGCTGTCGCGGGCCCGGCTGAGGAGAGCCCGTCCCCGCGCTCTTCGCACCCTCCTCCGGGTGTCTGCGTGCGCGCTGCCGAGACGCCCGGGGCCACGTCCCAGCCTCCCCCGGCCCCGCCGCCGTGTCCCTCCCGCAGGCCCGGTGCTGCGCCGGGAGCCCGGACCCGGCGCCGCGCAGGGACGGGCCGCCGCCACCGCTACTGCGGTTGTTATAACGGCCCGCGCGCGACAGCGGCCGCCCGGGGGAGGGGCAGACCCGGCCCGTCCGCTGCGGCCGGCAGGCCCCGGCGCTGCCCGCGCCGCCAGGCGCGGGGGTCTCGCGCCCGGCCGCGCTCACCGTGTAGCCCCGCTCCAGCTCGCTCTCCTCGTAGCGGAAGGACGGGATGAACACCTCCATGGCGGCGGCGGGCCGGGCCGGGCGCGGAGGGGGTTGGGGAGGGGAGGGGTCCCGCCCGCTCCCCCTACAGCCCCCGCCGCAGCCGCGCCAGCGGCGCCGCCGCAGCCATCGGCTGGCCGGCACGTGACACCACCCACGTGTCGCCGGGCGGGGCCTGAGGGCGGGAGCGGCGGGCGGCGCGTGCGTCACGGGGTGCCACACCCGCCGCGGAGCAACGGCCGTGAGGCGGCCAGTGCCGCCGGCGCGGCGCGGTTTTTAGGACCAGGAGGGCCCAGCCGCAAACGAGGAGAGGAAGGATTTAAAAAAAAAAAAAAAAAAAATCCAGAACAGCTTCATCATTTAGCTTCAAAAAGGGATGAATTCGTAGTGTTAAGTTCACCCAGCTCAAACCACTTGGAGAACCAGTCCCTGACCACAGTGCCAGTCTCCTGTGATGCTTCCTGCTGGGAAACCCCTGACGTTCACGTTTTGTCCAGAGCCGAGGAAAACTGGCTGTACTGTGAGGATTCCCGGGGAAATGTCTCTTAATTCCTTACTTAGCAGAGCAAACCAAACCGCTTCAGAGATCACAGAGATGGTTCGTTGGGAGGTTAGATAAAACTTCTCGCTTGCCCAAAGCAGCTATGTTGATGACTCGAAAGCGCTGAAAGCTGAAACAAAAGCGGAATACCGTACTCCAGGCCTCACACGAATTTGCAGCCCCCAAGTTTCAAACCACTTAGATACACCACAAGAGGACAACAAACCACAGCTGTATTAGCTAGATGTCCATACTTTAAAACTTCACCTTATAAGGTTTTATAAATGCTGGGACAGTTTTTCAGTGGTCAGATGGAGAAGTTCACTATCTCTCACAGATCTTTAAAAGAGCAGCTACTGCTATAAATTCCTGCTCATAAAGGGTTTAATCTTGTATAAGCAGATTCAAGTATAAACAGCATAGCTTAAAAACAGACATGAATCAAAATAAATGACTTCTTATGTCTTACTTATATCATACCTCCATGATTATGCTCAGTGTCTCAAAGAGCATTTTTTTGAAGTGCCTTCTGAAAACTAATCTCATTCCTTCTTAGCCTAGAAACATCAAGAGGAAAAGAGTGTTACAAGCCCTCTTCCTCCCTCCCCCCACCCCCTGTTTTTGTTTTACTGCTGGCTATACTTAGCTATATTTTGCTCTAGGCAAAGACCTGGAGAATTTGATACAAAACAGAATACTTTTGACTTAAAACAAAAAACAAAAAACAAAAAACAAAAAACAAAACTAAAACACTGTAACAGCTATACATAATAAAAATCAACCCGAAACCAAAGCTAGGCAGTCTGAGGTTCCCATTCCTGCCCCACACTGCTCCTCAGCCAGCGTCAGCAGCTGCTGACAGCCAGCGGCTCCAGGCCAGCTCCAGCGCTGCCTGAGGGCAGGGGCAATGAGAGCAAACGGGTTTTGGTTCCCAGGCCCAGCGCACTGTTTGATAGTGCTTTAGCTGTACATATCAAATCTTTAAAATGCAGTGAAGACTAAAGGGCTTGAATAAGCAATCCCATTTTTCCCCAAAGCATGCTCTGCTAGACATCTTTTCCCATAGAAAGTCAGCCCACATAATAACAGAAAGTTGTGGTTTAAGTAGTGTGTTAACTGTAGGCACACAAAAGGATAATTTTCATGCTATCATAAATGTTAGCTTCTGGTGAAGACACCAATCTCTATGCTTAATTTCTGTTCTTCACCTAATATAAAAAGGACAGACAATAAGAATGACACTATTTACACCATAATACATTTATGCTGACAAGAAGCCAGTGGAAAAAATTTGCACTATTTGCGGTTGTTGGTAATCTAAATAACCAATAATTTCCAAAAGCTACTTTTCCTCCCTAATGTAGTATAACTTATTAACAAAGAAAAGTTTGAGACATTAATCTGGTTTCAAATTCAATAGTACATAATGGAACTTTTGACTGTGCATCAGCCAAGAGGAACAAGGCAGATTACAGGCTGAGCTGAATTCAAATACATCAATAAGTTTTGGAATGTTAAATACTTAATTTGCACAATGTATCATCGTTAGTTAGCTAATCTTGAAAGTTACAGCTAAAGAAAAATTAGGATTTCTCCACATGGCTGACAGACCAAGGATCTTCTTTTCTTTCTCACACCTTTAGGGACAACAACAACAATGACAACCCTTAAGAACATTAATTCCTAAAACACAAATCAACATCCGTGCAAATCACAGATAGCCTGAAGTGAACAGGAGTACTACCCAGGATTCTTGTTCTTCAAAGCTAATTGCACAAATGACACAATGATTCCCAAAACAAAAGCAGCAAAGAGAATAGAATATAGTTTCAATGTAGCTAGATTTTAGCTGGGGTAGACTTCCATTAAAATCACGTTAGTAATCTTAACAGCAAAACAGTGAAAGGGTTGAGCTATACTGGTAACAGTTACATAGGCTGCCTTCCAATTCATCTATTAAGCAGACCCAGAAAGGTCCTCTAGGAACTGTAGGTTTTCATCTGTTTTTTTTGTTTGTTTTAGTTTTGTTTTGTTTTTAATTACAGGTATCAGTGTCTTGGGTTGTATTCTTAAGTTAATTTGATCCAGAAGCTAAAATAAGTTAATAAATAAATATACTCCTACTCTGACTTGTAGTTGCCAGACTCCATCTTAGTCTTTCACTATCACAGAGACGACAGCAACAAGAATGACGACTGCTTAGAACAAGTTCTAATCAGTAAAGCAGGCCACACTTTGAATAAATGATTGAATGAGAATGTTATTTTCACAATCAGATTTCAGTCTATCTAAAACTAAACATGTCTTTGAAGAAAGAAGAAAAAAAAAAAAAAAGCTTTTTTGGCCACTTCTATTCTCTCTCTGCCCCCCACCCTAGCTTTTTCTTTTCCTCTGTTCTCCTGTTGTCTCCGTGCAATTCCCCCTAGGCAAATTTGGCATCTTAATGCTAGGATGAAGAGATTATAGATGACAACTATCCTAATAGTAACTCTTCTCCCTGTGCCCTCCTCACACATATCCTCCTTTCCTCAAGTGTTTCATCTTATTTCCTTTGCCTAAGATTGCGGAGTCCTGAAATTAAAGAAGAAAAAAAAGAATCATGGGAGAGGAAGAGAGGAACAGACATTAGCAACTCTCAAATGACACTTCCCAGTAAGTAATCCTCACTATTCAAGGACTCTCCAAATGACTAGTTTCCTGACTAGAAGCAGGCAAAGGAAATGCATATAAAAATTCTAATCAAAGTGATAAGTTAAGCACACATCAAAACATGAGCCTGGATTAAAAAAAAAGAGATAGTCTTTAATAAGAACACAGTCAACCTTGGTTTGCTGACTTTCCAACTGCTAACAGAAAGATTGGTTTTAAATAAACCAGTTTTTGTGACCTTGGTGCACTCCATTGTAATCCTACAGATACTGATTTCCTAAGTAAATAGTAGCAAAGTTCAACACACGTCATAATCCCACAGGTAAAACAACATTTGCTTATTAAGGCGTTCACCTCTTCCTCTCTCTTCTGTGAAGATTTAGCTTCAACTTTTTGGAGTGCTGTAGTTGTTTCTAAAGCAGCACAAAGCACTTTAAGCATACAGTTAGTACAACTTAGACCATCTTGTGTAAGCATGTGACTTCAGAAGATAGAAGATGGGAGAAAGACAATTCTGGAAAGGTCAGTCAGGTTTCTACATATAAGTTTTTCACGCCTTGGCTATCACAGAATCAAACATGAAGTTACTTACCTCTCTTAACAGCCACGATGTTGGAAGCTGATGAGGAAGTGGATCTCTGAAAGCAGGGGTAGTAGGTAGGTAGGTAAGCAGGTGGGTGGGTAGGTGGGTTGGCGTACATACCTGGAGGTTCCACATGGGATGTGAGGCTAAGGTGCAAGTATTTCCTTTCTCACAATTCGTGCATCTCTATTCCTGTTTTGATCATCTCTTGAACCATAGATATGGTTTATCTTTTCTCCCCTTTCCATTTTCACTGTGCATTTCTTTTACTCTAGTTTTCATGTAACTATGCTGTTAAAAGAACACCTCCAAATTCTGTCCAAGCTGCCTCCCACCTTCTTCTGAGACCCTTTTTCTAAATGATGTTACCACAGACAACAGATTTAGATTATTTTGTCTCCCCTTCATATGATGGTGGTTTCCTCACAGATTTGGGAGGAGAAAGGAAAAAAAAAGGTATTTTTAGTAGTGCAGTCAAAAGTTATTTTGCTGGTTAGCAAGTTCACCTCTCATTCAACTATGGAAGGCAGAAGAATAAAGAAACTGGAGGAACCTCTTAGTAGATAAGAAGTATGATCTTGAACAGCCCTGAAAATGCAGCTCCTTATATGTTTAATATTAAACTTGTTTTCTTTGTACAGTTATAATAGATTCACATTTTTCCAGGGGTACAAATCATTACACAGACTCTTCTACCTTGCAAATGAAAGGCCAGACAGAATAATGCCCATTTTAAGATAATCGTTTCACCATACACATAATTTTACCATATGTTTACTGTTCACTTGAATGCACAGGATATACTAATCAAAGAATGAAACAATGACTAAGATTGGCAAGGCACACACATCATTTGCTGTACCAAAAAAAGGAACGTAAATAAATCATTCATCCCAGTTTTGACCAAGATAAATACCCTAAAAAATAGCTGTGAAAACTGGAAGCCTAGAAAGAACACATGTGAAAGCGAGAATGGCAGAAGACTGCAGGTGAATGGAGAACTTCCCATTAAGAGCCAGCATGTCATTGCCACCAGAATCTGAAAGCAACTGACATATTTGGGGCATGAACTCCAGATATGTCAAAACACAAACTCCCAGCTGAGGTCTTCAGAAGGAAATAATTTGGGAGAGATACAAGAAAGAATAATTGACAGGGAAAGCAGAATATTCTGTCTTAAAAGGACAGTGACTAAAGAATAGATGAGAACACTGAATGCAATGTAAGAAAGAGGTAACAATGCCTTCAAGGAAATATTAGTCTTCAATTTGAAATACATCACCTTATCATCCAGTGGCTATACATTTTCAATTAAAAAAAAAAAAAAAAAACAATGGATGTGATACACACAAGAACAAGGATAATGTAAAATTCATGGCTGTAGATGTCTCAGGTTATTTTAACCTGAGACACTAGACTTCAATAGCACCACAACTTACCTTTTACACAGCACTACAAATGTATTACATTCCTCACCTGAACAGTAGCTCTTCATTATTTTGCCAACATTCATTTTGTTCATTCTAAGGATTCTTCTGCACTAGTAACTTGGAGTTTCAGGAAAATGACACTTACAAATATAGTATCTTGCAGTGAGCTCCACAGTGAAAACAGTTCAGCGACACCTCCATACGCTTGGTTTGAATAGTATCTGCTAGTACAGATGTTACTCCTTCTTGTACTAGGAAAGATGATTAGCAATCACTCAGTCTTTATGGTGTAAGGGAATATAAGCAAAACAAACAGGTCCTAGAAATACTCCTGTTCTATGCAAGCCAAAAGTGACAGTTCATCAGGTTGGGTGTTAAAATTAATCTTGTGATGCTAAAGACTATGAAACATTTGTATTAGTAACTCCCTGCCACTTAATTCCAGAAATGTTATCATGCTTTTGTTCTCCCACAGGTTTTGCTTTTTTAAGGAAAAAAAAAATCCTTCTACACTACTCATTCTTGTTTTTAGCCGTCTAGTATAATCAGACAGACAGAAAGTTACACTAATCCCTACTAGAAGACTAAGCAGCTCCACACCTATGTGAAAGCTACTGCTCCTTTTTTTCCCCCACTCATTACAGAGAAAAAAAATGAATCTGGAATTCATCTCAGTTCAGATCCTGATGCAAGCAAAAAGGATCAAGAACAAAGAAATCTGTAGAATATGCTTAAAGAAAAGAGATCATGAAAGCACGTTTAACCATTTTGAAACTAGTCTTTAATTCTGAAGTACCCACTCTCATCGTAACTAATTTCAGGTTTAATGATGAGCTGCCTTTCAATTTTCATTAGTGCTGAGCAAGCCAAAGTCAAGTATATTACAACACTCAGGGTGTTATGCCAAGTTCAAATTCTTCACAACAAACCTGTTATATACTTGAGCTGGTCAAGACCACTTATAGGCAAAATGACTAAGGCTGATGCACAAGTTACTACAAGCTTAAGGTTTTCGCATTTCAGTTTTTTTTTTTTTTTTTAATAGTGCTTGATGAAGACTTGATAAAGGCTTTTTCAAATTGCTTAGCTTCTGTACTAATTTCCTGGAAAATTCCTAGAAATACTGAGTCAACAGAACTCTGTGCAGAAGTAAGGGAAGGCACTGATCTCAAAAGATTAAACTAGTTTCCTTGTGTAAATCAGAGTGCGTGATCTTTCAGCTGAATCTAAGTTTCCATTTTGCTCAGAAATGGTATTGAGTGTTTCTTTATTCTTGACCAAAGCCATACAAATTCTATTCCTCCCGCGATTACCAGAATTAATGAAAGATTTTTTTTCCTTTTTGTATCCTGAGACCATTCAAGACAAGATTAAAACTGATTAAATTTATCAGTCCTATATGACATCTATATTTGACCAGCAGGTGAACTTAGCCCTTCAGGAGCTTTGTATGATATTCAGAAAAGATTTCAGCTGATGCATGTCTATTGGTCAAGCTTCAGTCTTTTGATCCTAACAGTATTAAGGCATTACAGTTTACCAAGGCAAGGTGATAACTTCACGTGAAAAGAATACCTATAGCAAAGAGAATCAAATTTAGAAAAAATAGTTTACCACAAATACTTGTTCGTGAATCTTTAGCACTGTCTTTGACATTCTTTACCAGATGGTGTGTTTCTGCCTTGGTTATAACCTCAGTTTGTTATAAATGCTACTTCTAAGAATATGCTAAACATCTGAAGAGAACAAACCAGACTTTAATATTTCACAAGGTACATCCCTTTATTATTGTAATCACAAAAACATGATTTTGTACAGGAATGTGTAAGTGAACATTAATCAATGCAATTAAATTTGTTTCATAAAGATAAGGTAAACATACTACAGAACATTGTATTGTAAAGAACAAAAATATCTGCTTTCTGGCCTTGCAGTGCACATTTTAGTGCAAGTATTAAGACACAATAGTGTTCAATTCAGCAATGTATTGCAGAACATCATGCCACAGTCCACTTTAAAGAGAGTCAGGACATGCAGCTTGTTAATAAAATGCTGTAGTATATAAAAGAGCCACATGTTAATTCATAAAATATATAGTGGTTTATTTGGATGATTTTAAAGTGATTTCACTGTGGAATTTAGTTTTTTATCCAGGACAAACATCCAGAGTGTCTTGTTATTTGGAATATTCTTCTTTTAGGCGATGGCTTTGGCTTCAGGTAGGAATGCCTCCCAATATTTTATTAGCTTGGAGAGAAGGAAAACACCTCACTGTTAAGTACTGAATGTTGGAAAAGAAAACACATACACCTTCCTCCTTGGGTGCTGAACTTGTCCCCACAGGACAAAGTAAGAACACAGATGCTTCTTATTATCCGTTAACATTGTTACATGATGCAAGAAAAAAACCACAAGTAACAAATGCACACATCTGCTCATGGTAACAGAGCTACTCTTACATATTGAGCACTGTGTCACGAGATATAGTTATACAGAATTTGTCTGCCAGCTCAGTTTGCTACTCTTACCTTTAACGGAAAGTTATTTTACTGCCGTAAAATATTCAGCACATTACTTTTTTTGATTAAAAGAAATGAAGTATTCACATCTCTTCAGTAAGTTTAAGCACACATTTAATACACTTTACTCCCATTTACAAGTGAAAATATTAATTCAATTTCAGAGGAAGAACAGAAGACACTACTCCCTCACGCTTCCCCAAGAAAGCTTCTCCTTTGCTCTCCTAAATTAGAGCTATGCAAGTAAGAACAGTAATAGCTAGGTGACAGCAATCACTACGTTCAACAATCTAGTACAGACTAGAATCAATTCTCTATGTTTTAGTAACTGCTATGCTTAAAGCCTGTCTTTTTAAATTAACCTAATATGGAACATACCAGAGTATTAGCTTGTACAAGAATTTTAAAAAAGGTTTCTCTTACCTGCTGTTGTGTTTGCACTAATGATTCTAAGTACTTGACGATAACAGTTTTAAAGTCTTTCACTCGTTCCCTCTGTTAATAGATAAAGTAAATTAATTATGGCAGATTAAACTCTAAAGCAATTTTGCTTGGAATGTTGATATTAAAGTAAAATTGTCAGTTAGTTGAACAATTATACATGCCTCAAATCTTCCCACTTCCTTGCGAATGGTTTTGGAGATCTGTTCAAAGTCTTTTTCCCCTTGTTGAACTTTTGTCTCCCACTGGCAAAGGAAAGACATGCAGAGATAAGGCTTTGTGTTCTCCATTCAGTCTATCAGTATCTGTGGTTGGTTTGTTTTTAGTATACTAGTGACAGTCATTCAAGAGCTGAAAAGCAGCTGTTTGGTTTTAGGCATACTTGAAGGAAAGTCTTAGTATAAGAATTTGTAGAGAAGGATCTGTCATCAGATCAGTTAAAGTAATGATACCACCAAAGGCAATGATGCCTACATAGCATTTATAAAAATATCTTAGGTTTGTTATCACAGAATACACAGTAAAAATATTTCAAAGATTCTGTAACAAAGAAAAAAGATTTCTAAAGCTATGTTACTTAACAAACACTACTGTAAGAGGAAGCTAAACCTGTAAGCTTTCTGTGACTATGTGTCACAATCAAATGCGAGAGTCTCCGAAAAGCAGTAAGTTCCCTGTATTTTCCTATTGACGGAAAAGGTGATTAAATCTTCATCTTTGCTTAAGGTCACATATATGCTTATCTTTGTCATAATTCTGCTGTAGATGGCAGGTGACAAACTAATGAGGATGTATTTCTTGGTTATGCAGTCAGATTGCATGTTGCTTGGGCAAGCCAAAGCACATGCTCTCTTGCTCACTGGGGACTGTTTAAAGAGACAGTGGGAGTAGAAAAGTTACTGCGAGTAAGAGCAGCACGGAAGGACAATTCAGAGGAAGAGAAGCTGCTCATAGGGTTTTGCCATACTGGG
The DNA here is from genome assembly GCF_036370855.1 of Dromaius novaehollandiae. Classification (NCBI taxonomy): domain Eukaryota; kingdom Metazoa; phylum Chordata; class Aves; order Casuariiformes; family Dromaiidae; genus Dromaius; species Dromaius novaehollandiae. Next base: position 38,546,927 of record NC_088132.1, read on the forward strand.
AACATGGCATTAACATATCAATACTACATAACACTAAGTCATGTTTATGAACATTCAGTTTATGGCAAAAGGGATCCAGCTACACCATTGAGAATGCATCACCAGCTATATTACCTTATCATTACTAGGCTTCTTTTTGCACCTGCTTTTTCTAAAATTGTTAAATTTAAGCCACCTGTGTAGGTATATTATAAAAAACCTATCAGTTCTCTGGAATGCCTGACACTGAGACACACATAGGCTTACAGACATTTCTAAAATGAAACTGCATCTGTTAATCTCAACAGACTGAATGACAACAGCTCATATACATGGCAACAGTTATTTTCCTAAGAAAAAGGCAGCCAGGAAGCAACGTACACCAGTACAATATATTCCTGTCAGCAGTCCAGTGATGCTGTCTATTGCCAAGAGCATTCTGTGGTGCCATGTAAGCTTATTGTTGCAATGTGCAAAGAACGTTCAAGCAAATACCTAGATATTTATATTTTTAGTTTATATTTATTCAAAATTCCCATATTGTCTCTTCAGATGTACATTTATGAAGCTGTGCAATAAGCCATAACAGGATGTGTTTCAGGGAAACACTGGTAGGCACACAGCCTAGAGAGTTAGCTAATAAATAGGACAATATAAAGCTCAGCCCAGGAAAAGGGAGATTAAGACTGCTTTGAAATAACCTGTGCCTTCCTACCACAGCAGCTATAGCTGTCTTAGGTTTCAGTTAAAGCCTCTGTAGGCCTATGCACCCAACACTCCAGTTTCATGATGTGCAAATACAAGGGTTTGCAGGAATTATCACCGCATTAGTCTGCAATCTTATAGTTTCTGAAAAAGAGAAATCTTTCCCTTGCTCAGTATGGTGTTTCTAGGACTACTCTGTTACCTTTTAGCAGCAAAAAGGAATGAGTCATGGATGAAGCTTAAGCTGCATTAGCTTCCACTTTGATTTCTCTGCCAGAAGGATTATTGTTATACATTCCCAGTTGCTGAGTTCTATTTCAATGGCAGCAATAACTCACCATCATCATATTCAAACTGTGGGTTTACTAAAAACCTTCTCTAATCACCCGAAGTAAGAAAAAGAAATCCTCCAGAAACATCATTAATTCTTTTTACATTAGGAATGAGAAACAGTCACTGAGTATTTCCTACAACTCCAAATATTCAGGAAGTATTTTTGCCAGGGAGTTTCAGCTCACTTGTTGTATGGTGGATGGATGGGTGACATCAAGAGAGCCAACCAACAAGAATGTGGTCACACAAAACTCAGGTTTTACCAGTCAACAAGGGCTTTTTTTTTTTTTTTTTAAAGTAAAAGACAGACAAATTAATGAGTAACTTTAGCACTATATGCAAAATGTACTGAAGTTCAGAAAGAACAAAGCAGCTTGTGGTTAGTGATGAATGAGGCAGCCAAATGAAATAATAGCATAATATAGCTTGAAATCTGCAATGATGTTCTCCCACTATTTAATGAGAGAATACTGATGCATAACTAGAATATGTGCATTAATGTTAAATAATTAAGTTGTCCTACCTCTTCAATTTCCTTAGTGAAGCATGATAGAAAAAGTGTATAAATTATGACACTTCAACATGTTAGATTTATTTTTACTGAAATTATACCATATATACATACACACATATATATGGGCAGAAATGCAGCATCATTAAACAAAACATGGGAACAGCTCTCCATTAGTCTTTTTAGATAGACTTTAGTTTTAGAAGCCTTGAGATGCTCCTCTGCCTACCCAAGCCACCTGTAACAGTTAAAAGCATTTTAAAGCTTGCCCATATTCCCTTCCTCCCATCTCCCAGACTCTGTAGAGACAGAATTCAACTGCCTTACAGATCTTAGAATGGATAACAACTGTGCACATTTAATATTTTAAATAAATTCCTTTTAACAATTTCAGTAAATATGGAAAACAGCAAATGAATAAGTGATTTGTAAACAAAAACCATATAAAGTAGTGCATTAATGTGGAATGAATGAACCAATGCAAAAAAGACTGGACTCCAGGATAACAGAAATGTTTGATAGTGTTACCTCTTTTATCTCATCTTTAGCTTGCTGCAATTTATCAGGTTTGTTGGCGAGCTGGAGCTTTGCTTCAGCTTCACGTTTTTTTTGTAAGGTGACCTGAGCATCTTGCCATTTCTGCCAGCATTTCATTCGATGATCAAACACACCCTGTAAAGATGGACAAAGTTATTAAGCCATTGGAATTGTTAGAGCTGTCTACATTCCTACTAAGGAAATATATTTCTGGATAAAACTGCAGCAAGTGTACTCAAAGAAACTTCACTGTGCCTACCACAAGTGGTCTTGCATTTAATTTGGCAGCATGATTACATAGCTAAATATTGCCTACAAATAAAGGAGAGCATTTAATAAGCCTCCTCACAGGAGACACCTTAGTGCCCCACACCATTTCATTTTCGTTCTGTTCCTTGTCCCATCACAACACTACCAAAGCAACCACTACAAAGTGCTGCATTATATGAACGCTTCTCTAAGCACAGATTCTATTAAACCTTTTCACTGACTATATACCTATCCAGCAATACATTTTCGTTAGCAATGGACTGAGGTAGCAGAATTAAAGTGTACGCATGCACAATTTTTTTTCCCCGAACAACCTGACAAGTTCAAAGATACTTCCAGATAAAATCTGTCAGACATCACTCCCCATGTCAAAACCAAATCATGCTGTACCACATGATTTATACCAAAACTTAATACTTTAAATGAGATGCAGATCCCCAAATGATATTTGTTGCTTACTTACTGATACTATTGGCTACCTACCTGATACAGCCAAATTATGTTCTTGAAAATATTTTATGGGGGGAAAAAAAAATCAGTTACCTGAAAAGAGTACTGCATGCTAACTAGCATGGGGTCCCTAAATACTGCACACAGTTAGCATTGCTCTGATTAGAGGAAATTCACCATTTGCATTTTGTCTGGATCCTGTTAATCCATGCCCATTTTTGATCACAACCATTTTTATTGTGGGATTGTGTGTGTGGATTATGGATTCATTCATTTTACTCAGTTGGAATTCAGGCAAAAGCTCAGCAAGTCTTAACTGCATGATCAAGTGTATAAATGCACATGGACATGCATGTACTCCAGATCTATAAATTAAGGAGCGTGTGAAGTGTGACCTTAAACAAAAGGTAGCATTTTTCCTAGTAGTACTCACTTTGACTGCAGCAATGAGACGAATGTAGTCACCAAGCAGTTCCGAGAACACATAGAAATCAGCAAAAGCTTGTTCTTGATGCAACTGATCTATCTTCTCCTCAACCTCTGCAAGCTGAGACAAAGCTCTAGACAGAGCAGTGTGGTCCTCAGAGTTACCTAACATGGCAGCACTTTTAGCAAAGGCAGCTGTGTTGGCGGAAAGCTCTGAAATACAGAAGTAACAGTCAGTATAACATAGTTAATATCTTATGTTACGCTTCAGTATAGATCAGCTTACAACCAGTTCTTGAGCAGACACCTCTGCCCAACAACAACCTTGACTTCACCAGATGAAAAAAACCTGTATTTCCCAAACCTCATGATAACACACATGGCCATGACACAAGGAGATCACAATGAAGCCATGTTTAGGAGAACACAGTGCACCCAAAACTCCCCAATAGTAGTAAATAATTTGCTGAATCTCTTATGTGATGCCTACCCTGTCTGGCAAAAGACATGGAAGAAACCGTCATTTCGGTATTATCCAACTGCCCAGTTCAGAAAAACCCATGCTCACAAAACAAAAGCCAAGTCACCTACACAGCAAGTTCAAAACACTCTTAATTGATCTGTAGGGTAGCTGCCCCATGCAGCTGAACGGGCAAAGCAGCAAAAAGCATTCAATGAGAACATCGACACCAGAGGGGAATTTGCTTCCGTTGTTCTCTTCTACTGACTAAAGCATCTTAAACAGGACTGTGTGTCCTGTAATGTAAGACATGTATGTAAGGTATGTTGTAAGGCATATTAAAAAAAAAAAAAAACAACACACCAGCACGACTGGCATCCATGAAGCCAAAGTTCTGAGCTTATTCACTAACAAATACTTAGACGATTGTCTCATCAAATCCCATCTAAGTCATCCTGTATGAAGTTGACACTTATGAAACACCTTTGAACAAAATATCATATTAATCAAACTTACTTAAGGATTGAAAATACAAATTTATTTGTAACTGTGCTGGCTTTGTAGAATTGCCGGAACACCAGAAGTGTTTGTAGAAGAAAAAAAGCTTCAGATACATAATACTCTCACGATTTAAATACAACTCTAAAAAAATCCATTTCTTCAAATCTAAGAGCAGGCATCAAATCCACAGTAATCAAACACATTTATTTTCCATGTTCCTTACCTCTTAAAATACTCTTTAACCCTGAGAACATCTGTCCAAAGATTTTTTTTTTTTTTTTTTTTTTACTACAGAGAATAACTCCTGGTAGAGATTTGAGAAAGCAGCTTAAGATACATTCATGCATTTTTGAAAGTGCAGAGTTGAAAGGTGACCCCATACTTTAAAATTAAGCAGTAATGTCAGAAGGCACATTTATAGTCTTCCATATACTACCAAATCAATGTTTGATTTTTTTTTTTAATCATCTGATGGAAAACAGTCTTTGACAAAACAGCTGCACAGGTGATTAAAACATTAATTTTATGGACATTTCCTCACTCTGAAATAAGGAAATCTAAAGCTGATATTTTAAGTCTAGTTATCTTTCCAGAAACATTTACCTCAACTGTATCTTTGATGAAATATCACTATGTGGACCAATTTAAGATCAGCAAATCCCTGATTAAGGGCTTAAACTCAGTTAACAGAACAACACTCTGCCACAAGATGTTTAAACAGATTTGTGCAGCCACTTTTTGTTTGAAAGGAAATGCCTCTTGCCATGAGATTTACAGATACATTTATGGATGTCTACTGTAGCTTCACTTGTTACTTATAATATTAAAACTCTTCAAGAAAAAAAGTTCTACACTAATCGATATAGTAACTTTCAAGTTCAACAGAATATCTGGGATATATAAAAAATACATATCAGAAATGCTAGAGTAGTTTAAAGCAAAAGGTACAGTTAGAAGATTTTTTGCATTAAAATTTCCTGTAAAACTCTGACTGTTACTTTAGAGCTCTAACATTATTAAGTTCCTGCTTCATTAAGATTTTTTAAAGCTCTGAACACTTACGTTCACACAGTCAGAAAAATAAATTTACCTTTTCTGTGGTAGACTAATGCTTCAACACTGGCATGAAGTTTCCTAAGCTGCTGATCCAGATTCTCAAATTGCTGCTGTTTTTCTTCAAACCACTGACAAAAGATGAAAGAGTCAAGCATTACAAATTAGATTACCAACAGCATTTCTTGTTTTAAAGAAGCAAATTATGCATGTACTACCAGGGTGGTCAACTGCTACAGCTAAGAATCCAAGCCAATAGGCAAATTAATATCCCATTTTCTAGTTCTACAGCTTTAAAATGCAATTGGTGAGCCTCATTAATTCATCTCATTATTCAAGTCGAAAAATCAGCTCTTACTGCATCCGATTCATTCATCTTGATTGTCATTTTGTTGACAGCGTCGGCAGCCTTGTTCACCATCCTCAATATTCCTGCTCCACTCAGAGCCTGGGTGTTAACCGCTCTCGGCAGCTAGAATTGAATGACAAATAGGGGCAAACAGACTGGTTAAAAGGCTGGCGGTTTAACCGGGCACAGGGGGGAAAGAAAAGGATATAGTGTTTTCTTTACTCCTCTGTGTTTCAATATAGTGGAATCTAATTTCTCAGATTTACTACTTTTACATTCTCAGAGGAAAACTTAAAAATACAGACTATTTACTTTTCTTCTACACCTTTACATTTAAATGGAACAAACAACCTACTTGTCAAAAGTTATTACAAACTAGCCAAAGGTCCTAGCTAGCCACCTATACATTACAGAGAACCAACTGGCACTATAGAAACAGAAAAGCTTACATTTACAGTAAGTTAAGATACAGAAATTCTGTAAATATAATGCAAGATTCATACTATGGATCATAAAAAAATATTGATGTCCTTACTTTTAAATATAGGCCAGATTTCAAAACCTACCTCCAGAATATTGTGAAAACTGTTTATTTGCAAGGTACTTAGAAATCCTCCGGGCAAGTTAACAAACTTTAAATTTAATTGATATTATTCTTTGTTAAAGTTAGTCTGAATATGCCGTATGAGATGGCCCCTACGTCAAATCATTTACCCCTCATATCTGATGTTTTCTGTGTCGGCAGCATTGATAAATCCACTTTAAGTTATCTATCAACGATGCTTTTGTCAGTAGTAAGGCCTCTGTTACTTATTAGTAGAACTAAGATATTGACATTGGCCAAAAGACAGTTCAGTATTACAGCAAATCCACTACGCACATTTATAAGATGACTGATGTTTTTAGAGAAGCATAACAGACGATCTTTTTGCAATATATTTAATGTTTGTGAAAGGTGCCAGATTGATAGCACTGGTGACTGAAGTCCTCTATCCACACAACATCTAGCATGGCCAGCAGCACTGCAAGCCTGTTCACATTATCCCACCAATAACCCTGAAGCTTGACTCCTGGAGGCAAACTGGCTTGGAAAAAAGCTCTCTTAATTCCTGACCTTACTTAACCATTAGTAGCAACAGTTATGGATTTTCACTGCGTATATGACAAGCTTTGCTCACAACTGGGCCAATCAGAACAGGACAGACCAACTAACCCACTCAGGAGAAGTCGCTGAACAGTAAGTAAGTTTTAGTCACTACCAATCTAACATTTAACAGAAGTAGAGGCAAAAGACTTCGCAGGTCATTACCTAAGTAGCCTTCTGCCATTCTGTCCCGTGAAGGGCACAATCCAATCTGATTTCATATGAATTTAGGAGATTAGGTCTCAATACAAAGAGAGCATATTATTTTGTATGTTACCATATCTGAAAACAAATAGGAGAACTTAAAAGAACTTAAATACCTCAGAACTTTCCAAGAACTGCCTTAAATCTGGATCCTGTAACAAGGTTGGGTGTTTTACTGTTCGTTGTAGATACCTATGATTTTAAAAATTAAAATATTAGATAACAAAACAGATTTAATGCGCCTGACAGCATTGGAAAGTGGTCCTTTATCTAAAGAACGGGTACAATGCAGGCAGCACGCAACCTCCCTTCATTATCTAATGGGGCTTGAGCACTCTTGTAAAGTCACCTCTAAAGGGTCAGAGGATAGTTCAGTCTCCATGCCCCTTCAATCCTTTGCCTCTCTGCTGAGTGTTCAAATCGTACTTATGCATTTTGTCACCTTCCCCCAACACACAAGTCCTGCATAGAGTCAAGAGATAGGACGAATAAGCAGTTTAAACATTCACTTAAGTCTTAAATCCGCAAGGCTATCACAAAACCAGAAACTTTTGACTAAAAATAACGCAGCCCCATGCATCACATACCACAGTATTAAAGCCACAAGTTGCTGGCCGTGGTTTCTAACCTACTTTGTTTACATCATAAACTCCTTGAGATGAGAACCATCATAACTATGTTGCATGATACTGAAATATAGTAATACATTTGATACTTCCAACACCTCAGTGACATCTTCCTGCTCTAACAACAACCAATTTAAGACAGAAAAGAGATGAGCTTGTTTAAACATTCTTGCACCGTGCAGCGAACAGGCTTTTTTGCCACAGCTAATTCTGGCTGGCCTGCTTTAGAATTACAGGAAGCTTTGGAGAAGCAAGCTGATCATGTTCTAGGTATGAACTATTTATTTGCTGGCTAGACTAAAACGTTCAACTTATATTAGTTCTGCAGACCTCATCCACCCAAAAGTTAAAGTAATGCAGCTCCTTCCTTTTTAGAGCTGAGCAAAAAACACTTAAAGTCTCAAAACTATTGTCTGAACCAATGTGAGTTGAAGAGGGAAATTTCTACAGTACTCAACCACTAAAAACTGCAGCAAGCTTATCACAACTGATTTTAATATTATGTATTCAGAAAGTGTACAGTGTTTACAAGAATGCTTTATAGAAACTAAATACCTCAAGAGATCACAGGAGCATGAGAAAGTATGCAACATTGCCAATTAAGATGCACTGACAGAACACTATCAACAGTGCTCTGCAGCTGAGGTTTGAGCAAAACTGAAGCTTTGCAAAAATTGCAGAGTACCAGAACTGCCCCATTACAGTCACAATTACATGAAAACTGCCCTGGAGTGACGCAGACTGGGTCTCTTAACTGAAACCCTGAGTATTTTGATATTGTAAACACAATATATTTTCTCCATCCCCCATTAGATATCATCACCAGATTCTTATTTTTCTTCCTAAAGGAGCTAAGAGTTGCAGTGAAACTATTTCACATATTAAATTGCTCAACTTTTCCTTGATTGTTCTGACCCTCAGTAGCAAGTAAGTACAAGTTAAAATTGACAATGCAAGCAGCCAAAGAGATTTTTCTTTCGAACACTGCTGCTAGAGACTAGCACTTTCTCCAAGGGAGATTACTAACTTTTTCACTGAAGACGACTAGAGGTATGCTTGAGGATGCCTGGAAGACTTATAGTATTTAAGTTCCCTGTTCTAAGGCATAAACTTCAGTAAACTCAACTAAAAGGGCACACTGCTTCCCTTCCCACTCAGCCCACAGCTCTGGGCCAAAGGGAGAGCAATTTTGAATTAGATCCCTTTGATCTGACTTTCTGGTACATGTAAACATGTTTTCCTCAGCTTTATGAAACAGCAACAAACCCACTGCCTCTAAACATCTTTTGAACATCTGGGTAGGTAAGAAACTTTTTTGTTTCTGAAAGGAAAAGCTAGCTAATGAAAAAGTTACCCCTTGCCAGATAAGATTTTTATGGTCTTTCTGAAAAAAGAAATGAAATACACTGTGAAGCTTTCCCAACATTGTCAAGAGTATTGAGGAGTCCATTCCCCAGTACAAGAGCTGTGCTCAGCATCCACCAGAAGTGGTATATACTTTATCACTTTAACAAAAAAATGAAATGCAGCACTTAAAGCATGCACACAAGTTTGTCAACTAGCTTTTCCTAACCCTAGTTATGTTCTTCAAATGAGCAACGAATAGGGAAACTAGTCATCTCTATCACAGAGATCTGAAGTTGTGTAAAAATGGCCGCTCGGTTAAGTCCAACGACTCCAATCTGGCTGTTATTCTGAGCCTTTATATCTCATAGTACCACTTCTTTGGCAGTAGGCTTGCTGTTTACCCAGGATGGGTTTCAGAGTTTTGCTCCAAGAGACACAATTACTTCATCAGCTTCTGGGTGCAATTTTAAGTGGCAAGCCATAATATATACCAATCTTTAGTGACAGGACAACCTATCAGTATTTTGAGCGTCAATATCAGCTCAGATGTTCAGTTGATGAGCGAGGTAACAAAAAGACAATAGCAACAGGATTCCAAAGAGATTTTTTTCAACTAAGATTATTTCTGGAACTCCAAAAGCTTGATAGCTTCACACATTATCTGTAAGACATACTCTCTGGCAATCTAAAACCTTTGATTTTTGTTAACTTTCCTGTCTAACAAACTGTTAAATGGTACGCTGTCTTCATATGATGTAATCGCATCACAATAGGCATATTATAAAAATCATACCAAAATTAGGTCTGTATACTTGACTCAGCTGTACATGACCGTAAGTTACAGAACTTTTACTAGCTGCTTTCCAGGGCCTTACTAGCCACGTCAACAGGAATGGATGAAACCATGCCTCAGTGACAGCACCCTACCACAGCAAAGATACCAGAACAATACTAGTTGTATGCCAGTGCTGGGTGACAGAGATCAGATGTCTCCTGCATCAAAGTTCAACTAGTCACATCAAAGCACTGTAAGTCCTCAGAAGGCCATCTTAGTTTCAAGTGGCTACAGGTCCCCTCTGCCCTTTGTCCTACACAACAGTTGGTTTTATATGAAACAGATCCACTGCTGAAGTCACTTAGTTGCTTAAAACCAGAATGTCTAAATAAGCTGATGAACAAAGTTCTGCTTACTAGATCCCTACAATCTCCATTTCAAGAAGTCAGCTGTTTGAAAAGGTGTAGCCATAATTCTCCTTATGCTTAAGTCAACATTTCCCATTTTTAATGGAGATTATTCTAATTCTACACAAAAATTGGGTAGCTCCACATGGCCTTCCAGAATCCACTGAAGTACAATTAGCCCACGCACCAGTTAAAGAGCCCATGCAGTATATTACAAGTCACTTTGAAGCTAAACAAGTTTTAGTTAGATACATACATTACCTTTCTAGTGCTGCTCTTCTTTTTTCTACAAATTCAGTAGACGAAGAATCTTCCTTGCCTACTTTAACCTTGGTCATGCCTTTGGAGAAAATTGCATCATATTGATTTTACATTATCATAAAGAAATCATTAACATAGCTGATATGATTACAAGATAAATCTCACCTAAGTTTACGTATTTAAGTCAAATTATAATGAAAAGCACCACAGAGGAATAGTCCCATGAATTAAGCAGTTTCCTGTAATACATCTATTGCAATTCATGTTAAAAATATTAGTTGAATTTGCTTTTATGGAGACAATCTAAAAGATCAGTGTCTTATTGGTCACCCATATTCAGAAGAGGAAAACAGTTACCCTAATAAAACAGAATAAGATAATAAATCTCAGTTTATAAGCCTATTGATTGGTATGCTCACGACCAACATTTTCATTCTAGTATCTTCTAATTTCTAAAACTAAGAGGTTTTTTTTATTATTTGTGGCAAACTAGCCAGCTCTGAAAATTCTGAAGCATATGAACAACTACAATCTGAATGGAAGAGAAAATGCGCAGAGTGTATTCAGCTTTATGTCACCTCCTCTGTCCAAGAGGAGTGGCCAAAGAACCATGACAATGAAGACAAAGTCATTCTTGATGTCTCATGGTACGGGAAATAAACTCAACAACAGAATAGCTCTAAAACTCTCAGACTACGATCACTATCTTTCATGCCAAAGACCCAAACTCACAGGGTTAGGAGCCTAAGTCCTACCAAAATGAGTGTGAAACACTGAACACTGATTCTTATTTCCTGAAGCGTGGGAGCAGTACGTTATGATACCATCCAAACATCCTTATTTCTTCCTGTAGCGGTTTCCTGCTCTATTACTTTTGTGCTTCTTCAACTAGAAGTTCTGAGTAGCAAAGTCTTAAGAAATCTGAACATGTACTCTGTGACCTGTTGGATCAGCAGTTCCCAGAATTGTTCCCCTCCCAACCCCCTTTCAGGCATTAGAAATTTTACACAGTAACACATGAACAAAAAGTATCCTTTCAAGAACAAGGAGGATCTTTACCTCTCAGTGAAGCATTAGCATTCTCCCATCTCCATAACATGATGGAAATAAATCCCATCAGCATATTTTTCAAACATATACTACACTATAACATAACTGTAAATCCATCAGTTAGTATGTTCTTAAGTATAAGGATTAAAGTATGCAAACAAAGGTGATTCATACACCTTTATCTTTTGGCATTAGTGTATTAGTGTTCCTTAATATTAAACTGTAGAAAGGATGAAATGCTGCAGTTTAATAAGATACTTCATATTTGATGGCAACAGAAGTTCATAGAGAAAAAAACTGAAAATGCCATCAAATGGCCTAGAAGAAGGAATTCCTAACTTCTGATATTGTCAGCTAATTCTAGATAACGTGTCAGGTTTCCCTGTCTGCAAATCTAAGACTATTCAAGAGCAAGTGTAAAGGCAATTTCTGTAACACAAGCACCCTAACTCCTTCACAGGAAGGAATCCATGACTTAAGCAAATATTTTCTTAAAAACAAAAACCATGACCTTCCAAAACGCAGTAACTAAGTAGTGAGGCAGTTTGGATGAACATTCAACTCTAGCTCACTGCTGACTCAGCTTAACCTACTGTTCCACAATAAGTAATTCACCATCTGAATTTGGGGCCAAGGTCTGAAATGCAGGCTCCCCCCGCCTCCCCAGCCCCCCAGAAGTTTTTTGAACTTACAACTCCCCAAAACTGAAAAACACAGTTCTTTTCCACAAAATTAAAAGCATAATTTTCCCAGGCTTTCTGCTCCCTACATCTACTCAATCCATCTTTTACTCCTTATCTGAAAAGCTGCTGCTCTGATTAGCTTTATAGACTAAACTACTGCAAGAGGAAAAAAAAATTATGGCCTCTTCTTCCCTACATATCAAACAGGATCACTTTCTGAAGTCCAATCAGTTATTTACATAGGAAGCCACAAACAAAACTGCACAAATGTAAACAAAGACTTCAACAGGTTTTATTGTTTGAAATACCTAGTCATTTTGAAAGAACCTCTATTACTTAGAGCTCAAAAATTTAGCAATTTCAAGTCACTTCAGTACCTCAGGCTTGCTCTTTAGCTTATGGAACAAATAAAGCATCTGCTCCTTCAAGGCATTTACCAAGACAGATGTCATCCAAAAACAGTTGTTGAATTAGAAGTTTGAAGAACTGAGGGTTTCAGTGTTCATGACGACCAAGAGAAATAGATTAAAGTATCAGAGATGGGCAGCACGTAGGAAGCGCTGTGTATTACAGGCAACTGATAACAGCATAAGTTAAAAATAAACTTTCATTTAACATCTTTGTTTTGATAGGCTAATCAGCTTTTGAGGGGCAACAGTGCAGAAAGAATGATAGATAAGAAACAGAAGGACACGTATTAAGACAAATGTCCTTCTTATTATCAGCACTGCTCTGAGTTAGGAAGAGGCCAGTACATAGCTTTCCAACCTAAACACAACTTTTTTAGAATACAGAATGGGAAGTATAAATAATAGTTTGAATCACCTGATAAGCAGTACATACTAGTTATGCAAAATAGTATTTATTTCACAAGCACAGTCAGTATTAAAATATTCTGTTTTTATTACAGTAATTTAATCGCATGCATACATTCAACCTTACTAGACTTACCTACAATACTTTTTTCTGGAGCAGGAGGCACGATGTAACCAACATGCATATACTTTGTTGCTAATTTGCTGTGCAACCCAAGAAAATCACTGAATCTTCTTTTAACAGAGAATTCATTTTTGTGAAACATGGAAAGGGATGTCTTAAAAAAAGGGGAGGAGGGAGAGAGAGAGAGAGAGAGAAGCAATTTTAGTTATGATTTACTAATACATCTACTCAGCTGTGATATAAAGTTATTTGCAAATATTTGTTGCACTAGTTACCTTTGTTGTTACTCTGTATGCCATATAAGCATTCATGCCATCCCCTGTAAGAAAATTAAAATACTTATCCTAGAGCAAGTTACTTTAACCCTTCCACACACTTTTTGTTCTGAAATACACATTAAGTAACTTTTCACTTAGATACTATAAATGGCCAAAAGATAACTGAATAAGAGATTATGCTAAAAAAACAGAATAGTCTTCAAGAGGTAAGACGGTCTACCATCTGACTTACTAGTTCAAGACATGAACTTACCAACTTTCTCTGGGTCTGACACATTGATTTCTATATCAAACACATCTCCATTTGCTTCCTCTTCAATCTAGAAAAAGTGTATGCCACATTTAACAAGTTAATGTGCATTCATATTATCTATCAGGACAAGGGTAGGACTAGGGTACTGGGGAAGGAAGATGAGTCAGTATGTCTGAATGATAAGAAAAAAAAACAAAAACTAGCAAAAACAAACAAACAAAAATACCCACACCACCTTCCAGGCCCACCATCTAATTTAAGTGAACAGTTTCTAATACTGCCTTTAATTTTGAGCCTTCCTGCAGAAACTTTTAGTGTGGCAACCTCTTGTTGGGACTTGCTAGCCTACGAATTTTTAGTAAATATTTATATTATGGAAATATTCACTTTATCTCTTCCAATTCCAGCAAATACTGAGGCTCAAAAATGTTCATCTGCAATGTTTCTATATGCTTCTAATCAAAAGACAGCTATTCCTTGTTATTAATGGTATCTGTAGTTGAACAGCAGGGGATGGGGAAGCAACAGCCATAGAATTTTCAGGCACTTGCCTGAGCTCTGATCACGCAGCATTTCCTATCTTTCATGCAATACACACAAGTTTAATAAAAACAGACATCTTAAAGACCATGGCAGAAAGGACTGTGGGCCAGGATCGAAGGGGAAGAAAATCAGAATAAAATGCCAGTTTGGGGCATCTGGGAAAGCAGTCATCACTGAGACTCAGGCACGTCCTGTTTGGCAAACTGATTTATCAGGGACACGGCCTAGTAAGACCATATTCTAGAAATAAGTGGTATTTGCCAATGCCCAGGCTTTGAATGGAATGCCAAACATAAATAGCAAAATATTAAAAGCGGTAAAACTATGATCAGCCTCATCTGTTTGTTAGTATACAGCACAGCGCTAACAACTGCTTCCCTCCACATCCTCATTAACAGCAGCTTTAGATTTCAAGGTAAAACCTCTAATGCGATAGTATGAGTTACCATACATCTCTAACATCTCTCCTGTCTCTAGCTCAACACTTGCTCCTACGCACACTTTCACAGTATCAGTGCTTTATTTGTCCTGTAGGAATGGATAGGAATGTAGGAATGTTATTCCTCGCAGTACAGATTGCTAGTGTAATTGCCTAAGCAACAAATCTTGATGCTATTGAAAGAGTCAAATGCACATTAAATATCCAATTCAAAATAAATGGAATAATTTCTCTTATATACTTCCCTTTATCAAAGAACGATACTGTGAGTGAAAATTTAGGAACTGCTTTTTTTTTTTTTTTGTTTAACTTCAAAAAGCCAACAAGACATTTCCATAGCAATCAACATGAAAGTTTACTCAGTACCTCTTCTCTGGATCTATCAAAAATCACAGGGGCTGTTATGCTTTTCGCTTCCATTCTGGGAGCTACTAATGTAGTAGGTGTTACAGGAGTGATAGCAGGCGTTGGTTCTGGAGAGAGGATGGGATCCCTCTCTGGACTGTCCAATGAAACTTCTTCTGTGGCTTCTAGATAAAGATTGAGTTTGCAAACAGGTTTGTTTTTTTTTGGTTTTTTTTTTGGTTTTTTTTTACAATAGAGATAAATGTGCATCATAAAGATATCACATACATTAAAAAGTGACAATATACAAGTCTAATAAGATCACCTCTAAATGGCATCCATTTGTCTCACATATAATTACTCACATATAATATGGAGCTAAACTACATGCATCATCTGAGCTTCCATTGTATCATGGGTCAAAGTAAGATTAAACTTAATTTTATATATATATTTTATTTATATATATATATATATATGTATGTATGTATGTATGTATACACACACACATACATGCACACCTCCAACAGGTAGAGAGTCTTTTAGAGTAGTCACAGTAGTGAGTCATTCATTTCTATATGAGATTATCACAAAAACTACTGAATTTTTTTCACCACGCAGACTGCTCTTTTTCAACTCCTATGCCGATTTTAGTTTTTGCATTCAATAGCTGATTAAGTCATCTAAGCTGATAATCAAGCCTACAAAGAGAAGTATGCTTTTAAGTGAAGTTACACAACCAAAATACATCCCTCCACCAAAAGCACATAACCTGCAAAATACAAGTATTAGCATATGAGGCATTCTGACTAGTAAGACTAGGTACTTATTACTTTCTTTAATCTCTTTTTTGCCTAAAACAGTTTACACTAGACTAAATACTTTCTTCAGACTGCCGACAGTTCATCTATATTTAAAGAGGATGTAGATCTCTGCTCTACGTAACTGGCATGCTTCCTTGAACTAATTGGTTTTGACGAGTGGCAAACCACGCATGTCTTGGGTATACAGAAGTTTCTGTATTTAGTTTAAGAAACTGATGCTGTGGTTCTCAATAAATGTGCATTTTAAAGAATTTAAAGCTTGGTGCATATGATGAATATAACAAATCCTTATTCTAGGGTTAAGAAAATGGCAATTTCAAAGATCAGATCTTCCTTAAAATTTGTGAGGTAAGTTATGCTATGAAAAAAAAGAAAGTCTCATTTTTGTCCCCACAGCACTGCATGCTTCTCCAGAACAGCCTGCCACTTAGCAGTCATTTAAAAACAGAACTGGAAATAACATCCTCAGCAACTGAATCCAATCATTTATTACTGCAAAAAGTGATATTACAATCATTCATAATTAATATATCAAAACCACTCAGCTTTATCCCTGTTGCTACTTAGCAATGTTCTGCTAGTCAATTCTGCTTCCCATTTTTATTTGTAACACTTTTTGTCAATCCTTGATTTTTTTCATAAGCAAAAGAACCTTTATCTATGTCAGGGACAAAAAAGATTGTGTGTTTAAATTGAGCTTCATTATCAAACAAAAAACAGATTAAAAACAAATATCAAGGTCAGTATGCCTTAACCTAGTTTGAAACAGAAGCACATTTTAGCTTGAGGCAGATAAAGTTTGCTGTCATTACTTTGTTTAGGGATATTTCACAGAACAACAGAATAGTTGAGGCTAGAAGGGACTTCTGGAGGTCATCTAGTCCAACCCAAAGTGGGGTCAACTACAGCAAGTTGCTCAGGGCTGTGTCCAGTGGAGTTTTGAACATTTCCAAGGGTAGAAACTCCACAGCTTCTCTGGGCAACCTGTGCCAGTGTTTGACCACCCTCACAGTGAAAAAGTTTCTTCTTACATTTAGATGGAGTTTCTTGTATTTCGATTTGTGACTGTTGCCTCTTCTCCTGTCACAGGCCACTGCTGAGAAGGGTCTGGTCACATCCTTTTTACTCCCCCATCAGATATTTATACACACTGACAAGATTTCCCCTGAGCCTTCTCTTCTCCAGCTCGAACTGTCCCAGCTCTCTCAGCCTCTCCTCATATGAGAGATGCTCCAGTCCATCATTCGTCTCTATGGGCCTTCACTGGATTTGCTCCAGCGTGTCTGTGTCTCTCATACCGAGAGACTCAGAACAGGGCACTGGGCTGGACGCGGCACTCCAGATGTGGTCTCACCAGTGCTGAGTAGAAGGGAAAAATTCCCTCCCTCAACCTGCTCGCAACGCTCTTCCTAGTTTCAGATGGCAGATTTCTATAGTATTTTCAAACTAAGCTTAAAAGCAAGCACCTTTTGTATTCCTCACTTTTAATACGAACAAATATTATCTAAGAAGTTTTGCTGAAAAGATTTATTTTCTCACCACACACACTGCTTTACTTCTACTGCTGAATCTTTGTGAAGAAACTTATTAATGACTTCCTACCCTCAAAGGTAGGATTTTAGACCAATAAATATATTTTAAATGTATATTTTAGATGAATAAAGAAGTTTGATTCAAAATCTCAGATCAGGTGGGAAAACATGCTGAGACAGTTGTCAAGAAAATTCTAGAATAAAATCTTGGAAGCACAAAATTTAGACATGGAAAAGAGGTAGTTGTCTCAAATGGTGGCTAAGAACATTTAGAGATGTACAAGAAGTTATACAGCTGACTATTTCACATGAAAAAAAGAAAGGTTAAAAAGCCATTTTACTCAAACTCTTCCTTTTTCTGTCACCAGCTAGTTGCCAGCACACATTTGAGACACAAACCATTAATCACATGCTCTTTGCTGTAGTATCCTCACATTCTAGACGGGCTTAATACAAGTCATGAAACAACTCAGACCACACATTTCTCACTTTCAGCTGAAAAAAAAAATCCCTTACTGGAAAAGTATAATCTATGGAAAACAGAGTCAATTCAAGGTAACAAACCAGCACTATCAGACAAAACAGTAGCACACCTTTCCCACCATCCCTCCTTTTCAGACCTGTATCTGCACATGCATTAACATCATGAACAGGTAGGTTTCAGAGTAGAAACTACGGTACTTCCAGAAACACGCGAGTTATTCACTTTACATTTCCCCCTGAAAATTTAAGTACTTGTGGGTTTTTGTTTTTTTAAACTCTTAGTATTTACATGAAAAATGAAATATAGGTTGCCTGCTTTCCTGGAAAAAGCTCAAAAGCACAAGGCTCTTGCATAGAGAAGCAACTGCTCCATCCAACTTTTAGCAGAAAAGTGTCGAGATCAACAGTCACATCAGGGATGGCAGCTATCAGCACATACGAGACACTCCCACCAACCTAATGCCATAAGACTTAAACACATTAATATCTACTTTACAGTCCATAAGCAGGCTTTGATATGAGATCACTGTCGAGATGCTTAACTCCAACAGGTCACAAAAACCTTGCAGCCTGCTGCTAGAAGACTAGTTACTCTTAATTAACATTCCATAGGCAAACTACATCAAGTTTCTGTCAACATCCTTCCGCACTTAAGCTTGTGGGTCAATCTCAGCGTTAGATGCCTATTGTTTCTTTACATCTCACCATTAGTATTCACCAACCATCATCAGCATGGAAAGTGCAAGTTTCCAATTCATCACAAGCAGCATCACTTGAATTAAGTTATTTTTACTGATCACACTTGTAAATGCCACAGACCTCTAACACACTGACATCACTCAAGCGCTTAAACTGGCTTATTATCTGTGAAGGTTTACAAAGATGGTCGCACAAATTTGGAAGTAAACTGAAGCAGACACTGTCATCCAAGACAGCAAATAAGTTATTAAAAAGGGGTCAGCTGACAGGACAGTCAGCTACTTATAAGACTTTCTTTTGACTTCAAAATTGTAGGTGCAGATGCCTTTGTGCATTTGTTTCTTCCAGAAGAGACCTCGAACTGACTAACCAGCTTGTAAAAGGCAGCCAGGCATCCGCACATGACTGCTCTGATCGGACATGTCACACGACAACAGCCTGACAGACACTATTAGCTAGAATTTTCGCTGTTCAGCTGGGCCTCACGTAAGCTTTTTGTCTGGTCCACAGAATGAGTATCTCCTTTTCTGTATGAACTCCCAGAAATAAAAGCCTAAGACAAATCTAGTAGGATCTAAAGCTTTAAAGGACAAACCAAAAACAAACAAACAAAAAAGCTGACTTTTGCCCAGGTCAAAGTAGCTCCATACCTGCACAAAAGGATCCATTCCCAAATCCCTTTAAGAGCAGAAAACACAGAAGCATGTAAAAAGTAATCTTTCAACAGGCTAGAGAAGTGGGAAAACTATTATTTTTCTGAAATTATTGACAGAGCACTCATGTAACTTCGCAGCCTGGCTCATAATCTACGAGCACCCGAGGCAGAAGACATAGCTACGTTCTGCGCAGGCAATCCATGACACATTTCTCCAGCTAACAGTTATACAGGGCACGTCAGGCCACCATTTTGGAACAGTCATTCAAGGTTTTGCTCTTATCCTCATATTAAAACCTGGCCATCCCTGAACTTCTAAGAGAGTGAACACCAGAATGGATGCTCCTATCGTATTCCCCTAACCACAAAGAGCCAAATGCCTCCAAAATGTTCCTAATATTACACGATTCGGAGCAGTGACCAATATGGTCTGCAAACATAAAAGCTCTATGAGCTAAGAAAAGCAGTCTTTTTTTTTTTCCTGCCTGAAATAATCAACACACTGACTTTTATCCTATTGGAGAAAGTGCTTAAATGCATTCAGCAACATAGTTGTCCTCATTTACTGAGCTAGGAACCACTACACTAATATGTGAGGCAACAAAGTTGCCCACTGGTCCCAAATGGTCTTCAATGACAGAAGGGAAACTCATGATCTTCCACCTTTACAGCTCAGTTTTAATAGTTCAAAGATTGTGATTCGGAGACAAGGCAAAGAATATCTAAAACTGTTTACTGCAGATGCTGTCTGATAGCTGCCACAGAAGCACAGGAGCAAAGCCTAAAAACCTCCACGCTGAGTTGCATTAAGATAGTACAGGAAATCTTCCACTTTGCTCTCCCTCACCAACTTATCCCATTAGGCTGCGTTATTAGACAGAATAATGAAAAACATTTATCAAACTTACATTTGCTAGAGAGGAACACCACCACATTTTTATGAATAGGTCTGCAAAGCTAGATTTGTTTATGCTCCCAAAAGGTCAGAGTCCCTTCTTTCAGGAGCCATATGTAGGACTTTCTTGACATGGGTTTTATAGCATCTAATAATTCAATAAGAAGGAGCAACACAAGCTAGGAAGGTGTGGGACTTCATCCTCTTCCCCTCCAGTTAACTGTTCCTACAAACTTTGTAAAGATATATGTCTTTGAAATTTCAACATGCCGGGAGGGTGGTGGTGGGGGGGAACCCAAGGGGAAAAGATACAGTTGCACTCAATTTTTTACTCAAGTCTAGCTTTCATAGAAAGCAAGACTTACGCAAACATGCTGAAAGCAAAGAAACAGAACTCATGCAACCTTCTCGCATTATTTCTGTTCATGGCAAATCAGTGTAAGAAAGCGCTGGATGAACACCACTGTCTAGCAAAACAGTCTTAAGGAAAAAAAAGTTATTCTTGAGAGTGTACAGCATGGAAACACAAATTAGACTGCTTCTGAGAACAGGTATGCTGACAGTGATACAAAGATAGAACTTCATCACTAGGATAGTGCTGCACTACGCAAACTTCCTGTTTAGGATGGGATACTGTGAAAGATGTCATGTTTCTTGCGCGTTGTCCTGGGCTGTTTTTCCCATTGAGATTGTACTAGCCTTAGTCTATATATAAAATGACCTTCTAAAAATCACTTTCACTTTTTAGACCTCCAGTATGTTACATGCTTTCAACTGAATGCTGCTTGCCTTTAAAAGAATGTCCTCTGTAGTAAAACTCACACTCATTAAATCTGTTCTGGAAGCGTGTTTTCTCACAGCATTCATTTCAGTTGCAACAATCTGGCTGCTAACATTTGTTACTTCTGTCTGGAGCCCATCAATATTTACTCTAGGCACCTTTTTTCTTAATTTAATATTTTCCAGCCAAAGGAGAATTGGCTTTCCTGAAATATCCATTCCAGATGGCTCTATGGCTACAAAAAGCCGCCTTTACATATTGAAGCTATATAACCAAATTACTACTACAAGAAAGATTCATTCCTAAAGCGCTCCCCACCTTTGTGGGTCGTAAGATCAGGTAATAAATACAAAACTACTAGGATTATCATTGAATTGTTTATTCTCCATTTCTCTTAAGACTGTTCCAGAGAATTAATAAACCAATCAACACATTCTAACAGTGTCATAATTAAATATGAGATAAAGTTCAAAACTAAGGTAATGCGCATATATATATACACACCTACCTACATAAAACAACCCAGAACTAAATGCTACAAAGTTCAGTATCAAATGATTACATCAGGGAATCAGTGAAGGTGAGACTAGGACTGTATTCAAAGTAGACTGTCAACTGACTCACTCAGTAAGTAGTAATAGTGCAAGTGTTACTATTGGAAAAAAAGCACTTAGAGCCATCTTTTGACATACATATTTCAAACATTACACTTCCTTCCTTGAACAATAAATACTTCTACAGTTGTAATTGTGACAGGAACCATAGTCCATGTTAAGGGACTGGAGCATCTCTCATACAAGGAAAGACTGAGAAAGCTGGGACAGTTCAGCCTGGAGAAGAGAAAGGCTCGGGGAGATCTTGTCAGTGCGTATAAGTATCTGACAGGAGGGTGTAAAGGGAGTGGGGCCAGACTCTTCTCAGTGGTGGCCAGTGACAGAACAAGAGGCAACAGGCACAAACTGAAGTACAAGAAATTCCACTTGAACACAAGAAAACTCTTGTTAACTGTGAAGGTGGTTGAACGCTGGCACAAGTTGCCCAGAGAAGCTGTGAAGTCTCCATCGTTGGAGATACTCATAAACCCAACTGGACACGGTCCTGGGCAACCTGCCCTGGCCATCCCTGCTTGACCAGGGGGGTTGGAGCAGATGATCTCCAGAGGTCCCTGCCAATCCTAGCTGTTCTGTGATTCTGTGACTATTCTGTGAAAAACAGATTGTAGAAAACCAACAAAGTAGTGACTAATTGATCAAGGATTAGAAATAAGTGCTGTTTATTGACTGCTAATCAAAAGTTTCATACAACTTTTTCCAAAATATCCAGTACTGTCAAGTATTAGAGACAGAATCTTACACTGGTGAAATGCTGGGCTTGATCTCATAGGCCAGTTTCTCACCTTTTTATAATAAAAAAAGCCTTGTAATAAAATGGAAATACCCTCCAGCTTGCAATACAATCATTCTACAGAATTGGAAAATGGACTGGGGCAACTTAAATAAGGCTATGAAGCAGAAAACAAGGCTTTAACTTGTCTTCATGTTTTTCAACATACAAACTTGAATATTGGTAACTACATAATGAGAAATGCTACACTGCTGTCTGAAGAACAAATTACTAACTAGACGACTATTGTGTTAGGTATGCTACACTGTGCAGGGACAGTAGATACCACAGAAAAAAACCTGTATTTGGTAAGCAAACTTAACTAAAGCTATAGAGTCCTACAAGGAAAAAAAAGAAAGAGAAAAAATCCTGTAAATCACTGTTAGAGTACTTAAGAAAATTAAATTTTACTCTTCTATCAAATAAGTTTCTCAAAGTGCCATTAATTCGGTATGCAAGACAGAATAACTCCTAAAAAGTCTGCTACAAAAATGTGTTTTGTCACGAGTGTGATAAAAAGTGTTTACTCTTGAGACAAGACACAGACTTTCTGAGGAATGTCTCAATTTTTAATTTACTATTGAAATCTAAGCAAAACTCAGCTAACCCTAAAAAGAAGTCATGTATCATTTTATTTTTGGTAATGAGCAAGATTAAGTCTTCTGCTCTACGAGTTCACAATAAAAAGGCCACACTCAAACAGTCTGGCAATAACAAACAATCAATAGTTACACATGTTAATAATGACAGAAAAGCAGCTTCGGGCAAAGAAGCAGCTCAGCTGTTTTCCCTTTGCAGTATGCTACATCTCTTGCAAATTTTCAAGTTCATAAATTTGACAGTAAACATAGAAATCATAGATCACAGAAATTTAGGTAATAGCTAAACCCAATAGTGAATGATTTGCAAAGGCTAGTGATACTCCTAATACTTAAAGAAAAACCTTTAAAGAACTTTCCAGAAAGCATATCTGAAGATTAAGCAACAGTTAAGATTTACTACTATACTGAATTGTGAAAATTTTAAATCAAAGTTTCCATTTTTAAGAGTACTGCTTCCTATTTCCTAATAACCAAGAAAATGACAGCATAAAATGTTTTCTCCCTCCTCCCCACAAAAGCACACCCCTTAATGTCTACTCAGACACATTAAAAGAAAAGAGCAGTTACCAGCAAAGAGGTCTTCTCTATCATCATCTAGCATGATTTCAGCTGGCTTTGGACCATTAGAATTTGTGCTGAGGTCTTCTGCAGGAAGGCTTGCCGGCTCTGGAGATGAAGGACTTGACTATTTAAAGGAAAAGAGGAAAAAAGTGAAATAATAATAAGCAGAGAACCAGTTGCTGCTTGTCAGTATATAAGAATTATTGCAACAAACATTCTTTCATTGCAGAGAAACAAAGCGAGATGGACAGAAAGGAAACCCTGTCAGCTATTTCCATTTCCTACTCCTAGTGAGAACAATGAACAAAGGATATGAGTTAGTCAGTCAACAGCTCTTTTCATTCCTTTGTCAGAGGAAAAAAAGTTATCCACTTCCTCACATTTAATTAACATGAAAAAAAACTGCTAGAGAAATATCTTGAATGTTTATTAGTATTTCTGAGTGCAGTTTGATTAAGTTCCTTTTGGAAAGGCCTATATTTAGATTTTGTTTAGTAAATTTTTCTGTGTATAAAAAGTTTCCAAGGGCTCCATACCAGTTTTTCAGAGATTAAGAAAACAAGTTAATTGCATTCAAAGAACAACCCAAGGCTGCCTGCAGCCACAAGAAATTTTGAAGTTAGAAAGTAGGCTGCCCAAAGTTACTTGGATAGTATCTTTGCAACAGCTCAAAGCTGGGAGTTATTGCCACAAAGGGTCACACTGTGCTGAAATGGAAGCTCGGCTTACCACCGATACAGTTCTTTGAATTAACTGAAGACTAGAACCTGTCCTGTGAAAAGAGAAATACTTGAAGACACTCAGGAAAATAAAAGCAATACTGAAGTTAGAGTGCTGAAATATAGCTTACTCACAAAAGAGGCACACACCTAACTGAAGATCAGCGCTTCAGTAAGCAAGCCTTTGTTGAACCAGTGTCAGCTCTGGTTATTTCAGACTACTTCAGAATTTGCAAGACTCATTTCCCACAACTTCACCCAAGACAGCTAGCTGAGAAATTTTCAAGAACAGCATATTTATGCAAAAACACACACACTTTAGAAGGCACATCTGTAAATCAAAAGTCACTACTGACTTCCTGGTTTTTGCATAAAATTGCCATAATTTAAGGTTAAAACCAGAATTCAGAAGAGGGAGGCTGTTCTCCAGGCCACAGTTCAACAAATGCTGTGGGCTACAGAAGGAAAAAAAAGCCTGAGAAAAAACTGAAAAGCCACTGAAGAATTCTGTCCAGACTGCATATTGCATGTTCATGAACACAGCACAGAAAACAGCCCTAAGAGGGAGGCCTTCCTTATATCGGGTTCTCCAAGAGCAGTGCATCTTCTGGCATGAAGCACAGCAGTGCTGCTCTACTTAAAGCAAGATCACGGCCTCAGCGTCAATCCAGACCTCAGTTACCTGAAATCCCAGTCAGATGAAGCAAACAAGCAAGCAGTAACAATCCTGCCCGATACAATCAGCTACAGTACAAAACAGTTTTTCAGAGGATATATGAAATTAAAACTCTTTCATCCTGGAAAGGTGTTAGTTGAGCTAAGTCTTTCCCTGCTGAAGATACAAGGAAGCTAAAAGCAGATACAAGAATACCAGAAAAATCTGTATTCCAATAAACCTAAACCAGATTAAGGTTGCAACAAGGAAATGCTCCATTCAAACACATAAAGAGCTTATACCTCATTGCATTTGCCAAAGACTGCTATTCTCTGAAAAAAAACAGATACAACATTGGAAAACCAAAAAAAAAAAAAAAAAAAGTTACGAGCCACAAAAGGCAGTAACCTCTCAAACTGCTTGTTAGATTTTGCCCTGGAACCTGCAAAAAAAGTCAGAACAGAAACACTGGAGAACTATACGTAGGTAATAGAGTTTATAAGCTTACAAGCAACAGATCCACTCATCAGATGTATACTTCTCATATTACACTAAATCAACGCCAAACTGATCCTACAGCAAGAAGTAATGAAGTTACATTTGCTCATTCTGTGAAGTATGATTTTAAGCTGTATCGCAAGATTTGCAAGTAATTTAGAAGAAGTTAAATAGGAAATTAAAAAACCCACCACTTGCCGTGCTTCATTCTTCTACAAATGATGGTATAGATAGTATGTGTCACATGTAAAGGTCAACAGCTTAAAGCCATCTGAGAACTCAGGAAGCAGCACATTTCAGAAGAAAAAGGTCCACCTTTCTGCACAGAGCTGCACAAAGCTTTGAATTCATGATTTTGTACTTCAACTGGAAGAGTAGGGCACTGGAAAACTCCCTGTGAATCTTCAAGGAGTTAAAAGTTTTATCAGCAAAAGCAGTTCTTAAAACATTATAGATCACTCATTCAGAATCCGTTTTGTTGCTGCTCAGCTTTGGTAAGAACCCACTTAGCTCCTGATAGATGCGAGTCTTGGTACATAGCGAACACCCCACACTAACACAGATTGAGGACGACATACAGCTCATGCTTCACCTCCATGAGAAACAGCTGTAACACAGCCAGGCACAGGGAATATAAGCCTTCCTGAGCACTTGTTACACACAGCAGATGGCTTTCAGTTTTATCTTGTAGTTGTGCTCTTGATTAATGAATGGTGGAGAAGAGCCCTTGGAGAGCACTCATCTTCAAGCTATACCCCCAGTCTATCTCCTCAGCTTTATCCGAGGTAGCTATCTTGGTTATTGATGCTGACTTTTGACTATACCAGGCTTCCAATCACAAAAAAGAAACCCTAACAGACACAAGATTCACCCTGCACTCTTAAACCTGATCCACATATGCCATAGTAAATAAATAAATAAAAGCCGTATTTACGTGCCTAAATCAACAAGTTAACCAGAGGACCTAAACCAGGCCAATACCAAAACATTCCCTCTTTGAAGGAAGGAACAGAGGCTTCCAAGAAAAGACGTAAATACATGGAAAGATGCTACCAAGTGTTGGCAGGATTATGAATCATTTCCTATTACTGAATTGGGAAAGATTCTGTCCATGGCACTATTCAAGAAAAACAGCACTTCTGCACTAGATATTAGGCTTCACAGCTTTAGCTAGAGTGTCAGTTACAAGGTTCTTCCACAGTATTTATTTCATATACCCTGTTCCAATGAAGTGAAACTAGAGAATACCCACAAAATGAGAGGCAAACAAACAAACCTTAGGGGCACCTCAGAAAGCTCAAGAAACATAACAGCTGCATGAACAAGCTTTAACTTGTATACAAAGCACAAGGTCCAGGGGTGACTCTTTCAGAAAGATTTCCAGTGAAACTGATACCCCATCTATCTGTTACATAAATTTATTATATATTTATATAATAAGTGTCATATACCTCAGGTTCTGTTATTATGAACAGTAGGTATTAAAGTTTTGTTTTGTGGATGATTTACCAACAAAATGTCTTTCCCTTAAAATGCACTTTCAGCTGAATAAGGTATTTCCTGGACTATTAACCTTTCAGTGGCACTTTGGTATCTTTTAACAGCTGTCATTCTCAGACAAGACAAATTAAAGATGGCGATAAATATCTTCAGTTCAATATACAGTTGGGACTTTCTTTGTAGGAAAAAGACAATTTTTTCAAAAATAATTAGAGCTTACATCAGAGTGCATAATTATCTAAAAAGCTTCTTAAAAATGATTCACGGCCTGAACAGTTATTGTAACTTTGAACAGTCTCAGCTGCTTTTTTTTTTCTTTCTAAGAGTTTTGCAACAAAGTTTAGTTGTCTATCTTCAAAACAGACAGCTGCTCTCAGTGAACTAGGAAGACCCAGAAAGCCACTCTCCTCAACATATCAGAAACTGCTGTCAGTAATTCCTAATTCTTTGATTGTTTTATATGATTGGTGGATAACAGAATGCTGTTTAGCTTCCCCAACAAAAGGGCCACCCATACAGGCATCAACATATTAAGTTATTCCAGTTACATTGTACTGCACGTGCAAGCTAAAGGGACTACCCCAATTCTGCTGCTTTAGCTCTGTGAAGGAAAGCTAATACATCTACAAAAGCTGAGCAGCTCAGAGCACCTAATAGAAACAAGGCAGTGAAAATCTGAGTATCAGACAAGAAATGAAGGGCGATCAACCATGAAAAATAACCTCGGGGCCTAGAGAGCCACACGCGTGGGAGGGCTGTTTAGAACATTTAAACTTATTTGACTCCAAGGAGTCACAAAAAGTCACAAACCTGTCCAGTTTTTGACATGTACATGGCTTGCAAAGCTTCTGCGAGACTTCTGAGCAGAAAGTAACTCAGGGGAAGCATCCAACCAAGACACCCAACGGTCAGGATGTTCATGCACGCAAGACACACAGGATCCTGCTCTACTCGTTTTCTACAAAATGAGTTACTGAACACACATGGGAAGACTAAGGGCCTGTTCCAGTCTGCACTGGCAATAACAGGCACTCACTTTTCCTCTTATATTGTGCATTACAATTGGTGGCAATAACTGAGTATTCTAATAGCTATGACTTATGAAGGCACAAGAACAAGTTCACGCACCTTTTGTTGGCTGAAATTATAGCCCTAGCTGTTTGGACATCATCCCTTCTCTTAATAGTACAGCTCCCTCGCCCCAGCCAGTTCAACTACACGTCTGAACTGCTCCTAGCCTCTTCCGGTCAGCACAGGGTAGGCTGACAAAAAGCAGGCTATTCCAGCTACCTGAGCCAACCGGGCTCCTTTGGACTGAAACAGGGTACAAAGGCCCACAAACCACTGCATGGGCAGAGAGAATAAGGCTTCAATAGTAGAACAATAACCTTTTCAGCAGAAGGTAAGAGGACGCAAGCAATCTCAACAGGACCAATTACTTAATGTGTCTGCTACCGCCTGCATTTAACACTGAAGACGGGGATGCATGCTTTCAACAGAATTACACCAATTAATCATGGACACAGACTTAGTTTTCTGCAAAGTTATAATACAGCGTTCAAAGACTTACTGTTTTAATCCCAGAAATTCTGATAGGGTCATTAACACTTCCCCTATAACTTTCAATTTTCATGTTAAATTCAATTTAGATACCTATAAAGACATCTGGACTTCTATAACAGTCTATCTAATGTCTTGCCTTCTGTGCACTAAACAAGATTATATTTTAGCCATCTACAGGTCAATGACATAAGCTGTTACACTTGTAATGAGATTATATACACACCCTGCCCTAAATGATAGTTCTTGATAAATTACCACATCTATTGCTTACTCATTGTTTTCAAATGCCTCCATGTATTCTTCCATTGGGGGGAAAAAAAATCAAGAGTATAAAAACCACTGGAAATGAGTAGCTGGCAGCTCAGCGACATGTTCATAAGGCAGCTGCTTTAACGAACAGGGAAACATGCAATAATGAAACGTGTAAAAAGTATTTATGGAAAGATGAAGCAAGAAGTGGCACAACAGAGGCAACAGATAAGCAAGGAAACAGGTGGCAGAAAACCATAGGCAGAAAAGTAGCAGGGAATGAAACAGACTGGACAAGGAGGAAGAAGGAGAGGGACTTGATGAAATGAGAACACCACTACACATACTGGTTTTCAGAAAAACTTAAAAAATGCTTTTTTCATACATGTCACAAAAAAGGGACTTTCACTAGTTGTTTGCTGTCTCTTCTAATAGTGGCAGAGGACACAGCTAAGCAGCAATTTGTTGACAAGAACTTGTAACAGGAGATGAGTCTTCTCATAATACATAGTTAGCCTGCAGAACTTGTGGCCTGCAGCTTGGTTTTTTTTTGTTGTTTTTATTATAAACACCTAGTTGCTAAATTTTCAGGTAAGTCCATGAAAGACTATTAATATTAGAATGCTACCTACAGCTCAGCAAGCCCTTGAACTACAAAATGCTGGTAGCTGGGAGAGTAATCCACGCGAGTTCCAGTTCACATGGCATCCACTGTTGACTTCCGTTGAGAACAAGATCTCAGCCCAGAGAGACGACTTGTCTGACCGCGTCTGGCTGTTCTTATCTATGAAAGCAAATGCGGCAGCTGCCGAAGATCGTTCTGGGACCGCAAATCTAAGGGGAGGCGCTCCATGAGACATTACAATACAGCTGACGCGATGAAAACCTGAGAATCATTCTACTACTTATAGGCACTGTGGGTATCTGAAGAGGAAACGAACACCCTACTAGCTCAGACGGGCTATTCCACGCGCCGAGTTTTCAAAGCCTATATTCTCAGAAGAGGAAGGTCCAGTTGTCTCCATCCCTGGCAGCTTTTACATTCTCAGACCCCTTCCCACTGCATCTCAGAAATTCCAGAAGCTACAGGGAACAGCACCAAATCTTAACATTTTATATTCTAGAATTAAGAGGGCTTAATTCAAGACATTAACTTCTAATATGTGCTCAAAGAAAGAATCTGGAGCTTTAACTTTCTCTTCACGTGCAGAGAATTCAGCTTGAAATAAGTAATATTCTTCTTGTGATATACAAAGATGAACAACTGAAGTCAGTGACCTTCCTTATAAACCATACTTAAATATCTCATTTATTTTTATTGTTCATAATATACATGAAATTTATGTTTTGCTGGAACAAACTTAGATGAGTTAGCATTTGTTTTATAAGGGGAGACTTCATTAACATTGAAGCTATTTGGAAGAACTATTAGCAGTCTTACAGTTTTTCCAGTGCTTTGCCAAATTATAGGTAAGAAAGGAACAGCATGTCTTTTCTGAGGTGCAAAGAGAATGAAAGCAAGGAAAAGAAATGGGGGGGGGGGAGCAAGAACAGAAATTAATCACACAAAAAGCAAAGGAACAGCTCCAAGTTCAAAACTCTTTCCAAGTACCAGAACCTTCACAAAAGCTGGCTTTGGATCTCACTGTCTTCTGCCATGCCCTTCTCTCTGTTATCAGGCTAACATATACAATCAACTATGAAGAGCACTAAGCTCTCTCTGTTTTTATTTTAATAGAACTTCAATTGCTATTTAGAAACAGGTACTTCATGAATATTTGTAGGCTACAAGAACACTTAAATACAGAGTTTAATTAGGCCCACACCATGACATAATTTTTCTCTGGACTAAGGTGCCCAGTGAACTTAAGTACAGTACACCTGAGTTAAACAATCTAGCTTCAACCTAGGGAGAAGTTCAAACTCAATTTTCATCATCTCTTCTTTCCAAATTCGCTGGAAATTCCAAAGAGCAAGGCTCTTTCCTAAGCACTCTTGTTGATTAAAAGTCAGGAAAAGCTTCATTGACAAAAGTTCTTCAAAGTTCCCCTTTAAGTGTAGTGGCTTTCCCTTTCTGCTCTCTTCCAACTGTACGACTACAAAAACAAAGCAGAACAGAACTGTCAACCAAGCCATTTAATACAGAGAAAGTGCATTTCTTTGCCAGTTTCTCCAGTTATAAAGTCTTCAGTAACTATTTTTAAAACATTAAGAGAAGGATTTTTCATTGTTAGATTGTGGTTCAGGCAATAATTCTATTGTATCTCTTGAGGTTTTAATTCTAGACCACACCAGTAAAGAAATTACTCATGTTTTACTGCAGTTTTTCTTAAGAGTACAAAACAAGACTCCAATAATACACACTGCACTACACATAGATGTACAGAGATCTATTAAAGCAGTTGTCAACTGCACGTTCATAAATCACATCATCTATTATTCCATCACTGTATTTTTCCATTTTTTTTTCTAGCATTGAACAGATTATGTACCTATAAAAAGAAGAAAAAAAATCTTCTAAGTGATTGCAGAGGAGGCAAGTGCCTTTAAAATACATTTAAGAGCCTCTTTATTTACTGACCTTTTTTTGTTAAAGACAGGCAACAATCAGAGCAAAACAAAGAAACATGCACTGATCCTATTACTGTAAAGGTCAGGGACAGGAAACTCTTCAGGAAAAGGAGAATAGGAACGATTTTCTTTTTAAATGGATCACTGTGTACAGGGAGAATGCAGTTTTTCCATATGGGACCGACATAGGTGAAATGCGACCACAACTTAGACAGAAAAGCTTCCACTGTAATGAGCGTGAGCATTTCCAGAACTAGGAAGTATTTACACATTCAGCTGTGGTGGTTTTTTTATTACACGCCCAACACAGAAAGCAGGAGTGGTTTATAGATTTTTGCAGTATAAGTTTTTAGATCTTTCAGACTGATTCCTCCAAATAACTACAGGTTTCACAGCCTCTTGCAGGAATGCCCCTCTTGAACTACCCATAGTTACCACTTGTTCACGAAAAGAGTGATGTTACAGTTCCCCAACAAAAAGAAACAGTCTGGAAAGGCGAAAAGTCCTAACAGCTGCTCAACAGCAATATGCTACGTTATCATAGCTGAGCATCGCACTAACCATGACAGAAAAAGATTCAAGGAGAAATAAGTTTTTAGAAGTTTTAGCAAACTGGAATGGGATGAAGCCTTGAACCAAACAAAGAAAATGAGTTACGACCCCGCGATACGTCTAAGGGGAGAAGGTGTCTTGCAGAGAGGGAAGGTGCAAGCGCATTTCACCCCGGCGGCAGGGAGGACGGGATGACAGCGAAGAGCGGCTCTCCGGGACAGGGAAGTGAGCGGCGTCCGCAGAGGGACCTCTCCGGGGCTCCGCGCCGGGAGAGGGATTTCGGGGGCAGGACCCGGCCCTGGCGGCCCCAATGGCCCGGAGGGCGGCGGGGGAGGCGGCTCGCCCCGGCGGGAGCGGCGGGCCCGGGAGCCGCCGCCCGCAGAGGAGGCCCGGCAGGAGCGGAGCGGGGCGGCGCGGCGCGGCCGGGCCGGGCGCCGCTGCGGGAAGGCGGCGCGGGGCTCCGCGGCGGGGGCAGGGCGGGGGGGGGGGGAAGGAGGGCGCGGCGGGGGGCCGGGGCAACGGCCGGGGCAACGGCGGTGACAGGCAGCGCGGCGGCGGGCCGGGCGCTCACCTCGAGGGTGGACACGGTGCTGGTGAACAAGTCCTCGCCGTCCTCCGGGTCCTCCAGCTCGCCGTGCCGCGCCTCCCCCAGCGGCGGGGGCTCCCTCTCCGCCGCCATCTTCCCTCCGGCCCGGGCCGCCAGCACCGCCCCCCCGCTCTCACGTGACGCGACGGCCCGGCCCCGCCCCCGCCCGGCACGTGACTGGAGGGGCCGGACGGCGCCGGTGGAGGGGGCGCGCGGGAGCGTGCGCGCGCATGCCGTCGCCCCGCCCCCCTCCCACCGACCGTTGGGGGGCAACGGTTGGAAACGGCCGGTTTTGTCTAAGCCCGGCAAGGTGCGTGTCCCCGGCGGCTTGCCTCTTCCCAGCCCCCGCCGCGCGCCTGAGGCGCGTTATCCTGAGCGGCCTCAGCCCCGGGAGCCGCCCCGGCGCGGGGGCCGGTCCGCTCCCCGCCTGGCGGTTCGGCAGGGCCGAGCCCGCATGCCCCAGCGGCGGCCGGGGACAGCTGCCTGCCACCCCTTCCTCTCCCCGCCAGTCCTCCGTTTCCTGCTTTAATCGCCTTCTCTTCCTCGTACCCGCAGTCGGTGAAGCGACTGCAAGGCCGACACGCCATTGAAACCCTTTGAAGCGTGTCTTGCATTTCAGCGTTTGGAAAACCTGAATGGAAGTTCATATCACTTTGTATCAGCCTTTGAATTATGAACTTTTTTTTTCTATGAGTAGACCCCATTCATTACACTGCTTAAGATCACATCTTTCTTAGGGACTGAGGAGCAAAAGTATTACATCTTGCAGAGTAGTCATTTAATCAGGTGCTGTAATAATCACAATCGCTAACGTAGTATATCTCACATAAATGAAGCATTTGCAGGCCCTCTCCATAAGTTACTGTTTCTAAATTGCTTTTCTTCTTCTCCTTGTGACTTAGCTTTCAAATTCTTAAAATCTTCCAAAAATTTAAGATATAATACTCATCTAAAAGAGATGAAGTCAAATATCAATATTGTCTAGCTAGTGAGCATGAGCTAATATACCAATATCTGATCTGAACTGTTATTGTTGTTTCTGGTATATTGAAGGAAAGTTTTTAAAAGTATCTTTAGAGTTTCAGTTTGGTCAAAGTACAGCTTTCATTCACTCAGCATGCTCGAGCTTTGTGAAGACTTTGTTAATATTGGCTGTATTAAAGTTAATTTCTAAACGGTGTCCCATGGAGAATAGGAAGAATGAGTTGTCTTCCACAGACTGTAATCTCTTCTGGGGCAAGAGCTGCGTCTCTCCAGTGTTCGCATAGTGCCCAATAAAGACTAAAAGGAAAGGATAGTTGTACATGTTGTTTTCTTTCAGCCTCTTCCGATCACATCATGAGAAAGTCGTAAATATATAAATAGAAATCCATGTTATCTTGAAAATGTGGAAATGCCATGCAAAATTGTATCTGAACTGCTGAGGTCTGAGGTGTAAGAAATGGTTAGGGAGAGCTCTCCCCCAGGCGAGGCTGACGGCTGATTCAGAGACCATGTCCTTCATTCATCCTGCAGCCCCCCCGGGGAAAGATCAGGGCCCAGAGCTTAGCAGAATGGCTTTAAGTGGGAACTCACAAATCTGCTGCTGAAGACAGCTACATTTGTGCTGAAGTTTGGGAACTCTGAATTACCAATTGCAAATAACAAGTTACCTAATAAGGAAGAATTATGATGCTGAAAGTTCCAACAAAAGGGATAATATATCTTCTTAGACTACAAGATGTAGATGGACAAGAAACAGGGAAGCTTTGGGGTGTTTCCTCAGGTCGAAAAAGTTGTCCAATACTGTAACAAAAGACTTATCTTGAGAAGTTGTTACAATAACACTGCTACTGGAAGATCTAATACCTTGCTTGTCATTTATCAGGTTTGATAGCACTTTTTGGTTTCATGGGAATGGGACATCTTCCAGCATGCCTGTGTTTCCTTTTTCTTCACAAGATAGGAATAGTAGTGAAGCTTAGGTTGTTCATAGTAGATATGACATGAATTAAACTCTACTCACATTTTTACTCTATTCCTAAACACAGCCCATTGCTCTTCATTATACCTCTCAATAATTTTCAGAGCTCTTTTTATAATTGAAAAAGAAGAAAAAGAAAGAAACTGAAAAAACCCCCAATCCTATTCTGAATACTCAAACATTTTTCATCTAGAAGCATAGTTCTATGGCCTCTACATTTTTTGTTGGTGGCATCCTTACCACTTTTCCAACTTTTTGTGGTATTCCTGTTTTACTATTCTGCTTCTGGAAGCTTCTCAAATAACTAGTACATGCACATTTTATCTAGAAATTATGATTCAACCACTTTGGGAATAATTCTGTACCCTTTGACATTAAACCATTAAAATATTTCCCCATAATTTTATTTGCTATGATCAGGAAGATCATATAATATATATTCTATTCTTTAAATGTCTGGCAAGTGTACTCATTTAGCATAGTACTTAGACGTTTAACGGTTTTCATCTGGCTATAACAAACTAATACGAGGCTAACTAGTTTTCTGGCTTCATCAAGATTCACACCCATATCTTTAATGTTCATATGGTTAGACTATTAATCAGCCCTCTGAAATACCTTGAAGTAGTCATCTATCACAGCTACTGAGTGTGCTACAGAAGTAGAATGAAGTGAAAAGCAGACAAGATTTCAATTGCAGTATTATTTTGTCACTCATTAATAAAAGTATCTAAGGAGTCTAACATCTCTGATTTCAAAGCAGAATTACATTTATAGTTTATTTTTTACTTACTTTTCCAGTGCTTTTGAGATCTGCGGCCATACCCTGGTGCCACAGAAATCCATTACGGACATTTTTATGACAAAGAGGATAAGAAATTAGTACAGAGGTAACTACAGGACCTGGATTTTTAACAAACTGGCAGTCAGTTCTGAAAAGTGTGGATTAGTAAAATCTGGATGGAAAAATAATCCAAAACAGACAAAAGCAATCAGGGGGGAAAAAATCGGAAAACATAAATTCTGAAAGAAAACTTAGGATGATTGCAAAACCAGTTATATATGAGATTGTGATGTGTTATTGCAAAAACCAAAAAATAAAGCCTCATCCCTATCACTGTGGGTGTTAGTGTGTGTACCACACAACAAAAATGTAATAGGTGTCAGCTGTACCTCATACGACAAAGTCAGGATCTAAAGGAGAGGAGACAAAGCTATCACGTATGCTAATGGAAACTGCAGTCACCCCTTCCTTTGCATCCCGTAGATCCACCTCTGTAATACTACGTGAAAAGAATATTAAGCTTGCAAAGCCAGGAACTAAAACACTAGGAAATGACAACA
Source organism: Dromaius novaehollandiae (assembly GCF_036370855.1). Lineage (NCBI taxonomy): Eukaryota > Metazoa > Chordata > Aves > Casuariiformes > Dromaiidae > Dromaius > Dromaius novaehollandiae. The sequence goes on from NC_088132.1 coordinate 38,582,410, forward strand.
CCAAATTTATCCATGCAACTTTATGCAACCCTTTGTGTATACAGGTTGTACCTGCTTTAATTACATGGTTACATATTAACTTCTAGAGGAGCCTTCTTCCCAAGGAGCGTTGATTGAACAGCTATTGACTTTTTTTTTCCTTATTATACAACATCTAGCTCCATACTTTATTTACTGTATGCTGTTCCAGTCCTACTCTGAAGACAAAATGATTCATTTCCTCACAAGCTTTTCTCTGATGCTCATCACTACAGAATCTAAGAATTTCCCCGACACTAATGAATTTATCTTCAGAATATTCCTGTGGGAGTATGTTGCCCATTTTACAGGCACTGAGCAGAGGCTGAGTGATTAAAAAAAGTAGTAGTTACTAATTTGGGTGCCCAGCTTGAGGTAGCTAGGATCTGGCTTTTTCTAGAATATCTAACATTTGAGCAGCCTCTTCACCTAAGCAGCCAGCCTCAATACAACAGTACTAGCCTTACCCACACTTCAAGACTTTTCTTCCTATATTTCTCCGTTGTCTCCCTCCCCTCATCTTGTCAGCCCTTGTCAGGTCCCATACTTCTTGATGGGCCTGGAGAGAAACTGAGAACCCTCAAAAAAAAGGTGCTTTCTGGTTTTGGCCTACAGCCAGTTCTTCTTCCAAGCCAATAGCATCGACAGCAGAAAACTTACACTGTACCTCTCCTGCTGCTGCCTAGAGCATCTGAGGGCTCTGTCCAGCCACTCAGAGGAGATATGGAAGGCAAAAATGTGTTCTGCTTAAACACTCTTGGGAGTTGTTACGCACTAAAAAAATTCCTTTTATCATGCAGAAAGATTTCACCAAGGATTATAATCGTGTCACTTTCAAACAGCTTTACACAGGACCAGCAAAACGAACAAAACAGCAGTATCAAGGTTATGTTTCAGTTCCCTAGTTCAGGCCATAGAGCTGCTGAAGCGTTCAAATAGTCATAAAATTTTTTTTGGACATGGGCAAAATACTGTTTAGATGCAAAGTAAAGCTGACACAGTTCTAAGCAACTTGAATCAAGGTTTTATCATCAAATGTACCAGACCTGTAGAACTGCTTACATATGAGAAACTTCCCTGATTCCACCTTAGCATTGTACCAGTACAATAGCTGCTGGAATATCACATCTCTTGGTAGCCTTTTTAGCCAACTGAAAGATCAGTAAAACTGAAAGAAACTCAAAGACTGTGGAGTGATAAGGAGTTATACAAGTCTGAAGCTGGTCCCTGTAGTTTAGGCCTAGAGGAGACCACAGGAGGTCATCTAGTCCCATTGCTGCTGAATGTTTGTAAAGCCTTCTCTTAAGCACCTCCAATGATGAAGGCCCTGCCATTTCTCCAGGCAATCTGGTTTTAGTGCTTTCCTATCTACCATCAGAAAATGTTTTCCCAATGTCTAACCTCCATTGCTGTCCTCATATTTACACATCCCTGTATGACTTTGTAGCAATAAGGCACCGTTGGGACTCATGTTTAGCTTGTGATCATCTTCAGAACTGATACTGGCCTCATTTTGTACCCGTGGGGAAGGGCACCCTTTTTACCAAAGTTTACAAGGTTTTACCAAGGGTAGCCTTGGCTTACTCAGACTTTCGAGTAAAATCACACATGTTCCTTGCTGAATTTTATCTTTCTTTTTTCAGACATTCGCTCCAATCTGTTATGACCATTTTGAATTCTTCTGCTATGCTACAGCTGTTTGGTATCACTTGCAAATATAATACACATTCTCTCCATTCCATCATTAATGAGAACATTAAATCTTATCAGAACTACAAGAGACAACTGTTAACTTCCATTCAGTACATCCTTCCATTTAAATGGTAATCGATGACAGATAGTCTTGGAGTTTGTTTTCTAACCAGTTTTGTACCTACTCTATTTTAGATTACTATACAGTATTTTATTAGTTTGCTTTTGAAAACATCACAAAAGATAAATGTTTAAGGAATATTGAAGGCATATTTCCTTACTAAGAAATACTGCAAAAAAATAGGCAAGTGCAGTGAGGCAACAACCACTAGAATGCTTAGAATTAGAGCAGATGAATTTTAGAGATTTGATTTTTCCCATTTAGAAAATACTAAAAAAGGAATAATATGCTATTGCATAGTGCCTATGCTTGCATACAGCAATAAAGCTCTGCGGTGAGTCAGCCTTTCTAAGAAAAAGTACAAAACACAAATATTTACAAAATCTGTGTATTTGACACATGCACCCACTCATCCAGTCAGCCAGATGAATGTTACACTGATGATGACTGTTCTATGAAACATATGCCATCTTTCCCTAAAAGCCTCTGAGTATCTAATTGCATATTGTACACAAAGATAATTTGTTCTGGAACCTTTAGTTTGTTCTTTGCTAGTGAGTGGTCAGTGTTTTTCATTTATTAGAGTCTAACACTTTTTTTTATATATATACACACATGAGAGAGAGCTATTCTTTCACAAGTTCTGTTTCATTCATCTTTGCAGTAGTGTCAGGTACTGCCCTTAATCAATTAATGCAATGGGAATTTCTGTTCCCCAGTTCATTTAATGTTGCAGTAGATTAAAATGTAAAGCTCTAGGAATATTAGCTGGGAAATTTTTAATTTTTTAAACAGTAAAATGATGTAGAAGAATAGTAAGTTTTTCTCTATCTGAATATACACCATTACACACCAATATATACCATTGGGTAGTGGAGAACTAAGCAAAAAATGTTGGTTACTGTGATATGCATTTATCTGCTGCCATGACTGTCTCTCCACTGCCTACACTTTACAAAAGTGAGAATGCCTTCCAGCAGAGATTTCTTTTCCTTTTGGCACAACTAGCCATAAATCTGACACTTGCAAACACACAGCAACCTCTTAGATACCCCAACTTGCTCTAGGGCTTCATTCACCCGTTCATTGGCCTCTCCTGATGCAAGAAAAGGGGGCATGACATAAAGCTAGTAAGGAGTGATGCTGAAAGCAAATAAAAAGATGTTCTTCATACAATAAGTAGTAGAGCTGAGGCATTCCTTGACAAAGAGCGTCATGGATGCTATAAGTTTATACAGGCCCGAAGGAAGTCTAGACAAGTTGCTAGAAGAAAAATCCATGGAGGGCTACTACACAGGAAGAAGCCATGCAGGGAAAATGTCCCAGGATGGTTAGAGGTGTGACAGTATTTGGGAGAAGCATCACATGTGCTTGCCTGAACCTCTTACCCTTCTCCAAGCATCTGCTCAAGGTCACTGCTGGAGACATATTACTTCTGCAGTGCATGTTACTGCTGCCTAATTGCTGACTAGTTATTAGTTATCGTGTAGTTACTGGTTCAGCTACAGCCCACTAAAATATCTGGATTGTGTGACCACAAGCTGATGGTCTATGACTGAGTCTGTTTCATATATTTCTACAGTATACAGCTGTCTCAACCTGCTTTCCTACTTTCAGAAAATGTAAAGAAAACATGTAAGGTCTGCAATTGTAGCAATTTAATAATCAATTTTAAAACATTTCATATATGATTTTCACAATAAATCAATAAAGTGAACATCTGTATTTTACTGTTCTCTAAATTGTTAGGACTTTCATTAAAGAGGTAGAACCAATAGAAGTGGTCAGTCTAATTAAAGATTCATATGTAATCGTAGCTGCTTGGTGGTATTTCTGGCAGTCCATTTTAGTGCATATTCTTTGACACTTTTTATATAGCTATCTGTTCATATTGATTTATTGAATTATCTTCATTCTTTCATCCAAAACCAGGCGGTACAAAGGTCCCTAAAAAAACAGAACAGTGAGGGGAAGGAGACGGAAGCTTTGTCAGAGAGTGTTAGGGAAGAATAAATGTGCAGTCTACACCAGTCCCATCTCTGTGTGAAACATCAGAAGTTACCATTTGAAAATCCTTCTACTGAGAGGCTAGGTTTCACCTAGCTATTATCTGATTTTTCCTTAATGGATTCCAAGTTTCCTCAACTGTGGAGCCTCTTACCATTTTCTTTTCCTCAACTGGCAGTTGGGGTTAGAGGTGATTCTCTTTTTCTACAGCTAGTTTCTGGTTCTGCAGCAATCTACCAGGCAATGCAGGAATTGCTCAGAAATGCCTCCTAACACTTACCATCACTTCTGCACCAGAGGAGAATATAACGCTACCATTTACTTGTATCTCATTTCTCCCTAGAAAATTTAATCTAGTGAGAACGTTAGGGTAGAACCCTAATGAAAACAGTTTCAGGGAAAAAAGAAAATCCATTTTCAAGTGTCTGTTCTTAGGAGAAAAAAAAGAATCACTTGCTGAAAGCACACACTTCATTAAAAAAATCATGTAATCAGAGCTGCATCTCAATGTACGTTTTTCAGCTAGCAATACTATTTCCATCTAGCCTAGCACTTTGTAAGATGAGAGCTCAAATAGTGTTGTTTGCATTATCACTTGGTAGATGAATAAGGTTTATACTGTCTTTCCTCTTTCAAAGAGATACACTTCTGGAGCAAATTTTGTTTTAAAAGCTTTGAGGAAGGAATACAATATAAGGAGTATAAGAAAGAATATAAATGAAGAGCAAATTATTTTCCATATGTGAGAACCTTAAGAATAATCATGGCAAAAGCCTGAAGGTAGAGAAAATGGCAGCATAGAAGAAAATGAGTGACATGCTGCAAAAATAGATGTAAACACCCCTCCGGCCCATCACCACGAACATAAGCCTTGGCAGCACTGTGTTGTTCTGCCAAGTCACAAGCCTTTGGAAGACGCTTATTCTCCTGCTTACTTGGCACAAAATGCAGGCTGTGATAGACACGTAGAGCAGCCCCCTCCCCTGCTGAGGGATCACAGTGGTGGTGGCCTTGCCACAGCCTAAGGTGGCTGAGAGTTTTCAGTTGTTACCATAGAAACAAAACTAGGTTTTACTTACCCCTCGATTTTTCCAGAAGCAGCTCCACATCATTAAAACCCTAAACTGTATTGCTGACTAATTAATCCATTTATGAATGTTCGTAAACAGCAAGGGTGAAATTGCAGCTAGTTCTTTGGGATAGATAAGGAGCAGAGTTTGTTACTTGCGTTCATTCAGATGCTAGAGATGATGTATTTTATGTGTTCTCAGGAGTGAAAAGACTTTGAAGCTGCTGCTGCGGCTGTTGCCAAAAGGGTTTCTGAAGGGCTGGTGGAGGGGGATATTTATGGCTTCCAGTGGCTCCTCTGCTAGAATTATGCATACACTGAAGGAAAAAGGTGTTGCACCTGCTCCTATATAGGTATTCAGTGCTTTAAAATACTTCCCCTCTGAGCTAGTTATGGGAGATTTGAAGTAATTTGCTTTGATTTAAAAGCAAAAACTAAGAAAACAGAAATCTATTCTCTGACACTATTGTTGACGTTTTAAGGATGCATATATCCAACATACAGCTCCAAAACCCTGCATTTCAATTCTCAATTAGCATTTTCATATATACTTGGGGTACAATTTAACTCACTTAACCTTTGCTGTCTAACACACAGGAATCTAATCTAAGCTATTCAGCTCGGTTTATAGGCTACAGAAAGAGGGAATCAAAGGAAAAGATGATTCCTCTAGAAGCCTATCTGTCTTAAACTTCGGCGCTAGAACAAATTACCCCGTGAGTATTTCCGCTGCCCAGAGAGGATGCTAATACAAATGCATAGATAAATGATTAACTTTTGAACAACCACGGCTAGGTGAGACAATCCCTTTCAGCAAAGCATATGCATATATCCTAAACTGTAAGCCCTCTAAGTTACTGAGCCTTAATCCTAAATGTATGCTTTTGAGGAATCAAGGCCTAACTGTTCGCTGGTTGGCTGATTAAAGTATCTATCATCATAAACATTATAAATTGACTGCAGAATTAATCTGACTCCAAATACTATTAATAATACTCAATCCAAAATTAGTCTGAGGAAAAAAGACTTCCCTCCCCTCCAGACACACTGGCTCACATACCGTTGTTGTTTTAAAAAACTCAGAACCCTAAAATTAAACAAAACAAAAAACACACTCTAATTTAAAAATATCTCTCAAAATGTTTGCATTTGCATAGATTAAGAGAGCTTGGAGCCAGAAAAAAATTGTTGCAAATGTTTCCAGTCATTTTTTCAGAGCATAAATTTAATCCATTGAGATTTTTGTCCCACTTTGTGAACATGTAAGATAAGCATGTGAAGATTGCATGTGAAAGCAATTTCTCACTGAAAATTGCACACTGAGTATGCATGAACCAGTATTTGCTTTATTTCAAAGTTCTACAGCCCAAATGCAGCTGTAATTTGCATCATTTACAATTCAGCTGTAAATTGACTTGGGGCATCTGTCTACATTATAGCCAGATCGGGCAAAAGATAAGTAGGAAAAATGAAAAGCTTCTAATATAATTGATTTCCACCAAATAGCACTGTTTCTGGCTGTTACAACAATTAGTTTATCAATTTAATATTAGTTACAAATTTCCCAATAAGTAACAGGAAAACTTGGAAATATCCACTGAACAGCAGTGCAAAAGGAGAAGCTGCCACTATGGCCAGTAGAGCATCTAATACATATATTTGATTTTCCAAGTTATTTTCAGACATGCTAAGCCAAAATCTGTTTTCACAACATTGCCCTTCTTTGAAAACTTTATTTCAGTGTGCTCCAGCTAAATTTATCCTGTGGAGGAGTAAGTTTGGGCTTGGAAAAGCTATTTCCTCCAAGTTTGTGCTTCAAGTGATAACAGATGCTAAACACATAGAAAGTAAAAAAGAAGCATCTCTTGAGAGCATTGAAAAAGCAATTAACATATTGTCTAAATAAACTAATAATCACATTTCCAAATTTCTCAGTAAGAAAACAGCTTAAAGAGCTAAGGGAAGTCCTTAAAGCAACATGCAGGTCTACGATAATGAGGAATCCATTGATGAAGAGGTGGGAGCTTCACAAACACATTGTTGTGCTTCACTTCATGTCTTCGAAAGAATTTTTTAAGTGCTTGACCTGCATGAGCTAGAAATTCAGTTACGAAAAAGTGAATGCACTTTTCTAATCCTGTTTGTCCAGCACATGTTGTATCCCACAATACATTTCTTTGCTTTGATTAATCTAGTGTTGTATATGTAAAAAAATAGGGCTTCAAGCACCTCACTTTAATAGTACAGTTAAAAATATAGTTCTGTCAGTATGTTTTTTAGTTGAATCACTGATTCTTTTCAGAAGGAATTTAATCTGAAATTAAAATGACACTACTAAAATTCTGTATAAGCATTCCAGCGTGGCACACGGTGTTATTTTCTTAACTTCATTTAACCAGTCCTCCTTAAATTCCCAGCGCTACCGTAAGTGGTTAGCTTATATCCTAGACACATTTTCCCTTTCAGATAATGACAAATTATAGAGAGATTTATCTTACCTAATTTTAGGCATATTGTTAAATTGCCTATAACATAAGCATCATCATTCTATGTTCCCTAGTTAGTTGGTGGAAAGAGATACACCCCTTTAGAGAGCAATTCAGATTTACTCCAGAATTGCCTCCCGGAGTGATCAGCCCCACTTATCCCCTGTATCTTTTTCTACTGACAATAGAAGACAGTACAGGAAACCTGCAGCAGCTAGGCTTTTACCTTGGCACCTCGGGTAGATATCCTCATGGACCCAAGGTATCTTCCCTTAGCTTTGTATATCTTCCAGACTGCACAAAATATGTAGCTCCGCACAGAAATAGCCCCTGTGAACCAATGCATAGAGAACGGGAGGGTGGGGAGATAGACTACAAAAGATCAGTCAAAAGTTTGGGAAGCAAATTGCTTAGCATGTAACAAAAATAGTTTGTTTTTCCTTGAGGTCACTGAGTTCTTTTCCTGTGCCTGCTAGTAAATTGATACATTAATAAAATGATAGTGGACTGGTATCTCAGTTCCTCCTCCTTGTTTACAGTTCTATAGATTAAAATGGAAGAAGGAAGAGAACCCTTTTACTTCCTGCCCAGCGATAAGAACACAGACCATTAATAGCTGACAAACTGTTCATCCAAAACAACTAACATAACCAGTCTACGGGATTAATTATTTCCAGATATTATTTGAGCTGTTTGAATTTTTTTTGAATAATTTCTCCAACAAACATAGCCTCCTTTCTGTTTGTAAATCAACCTGGTTTCTACTACGTATGTGTTATTTAGAAGCAATCGTTTTCAAAAGATTTTTGGAGGTGTTCACAAGCTGCTTTTTTTCCACCTCTTCCCCTGGCTGTTCATAGCAGCTGACTGTTTGTCACAGCACATCTGACCGTAGTGCTGGTGGAAATTGTCACTTGCGGAATTGCCGTTTCTTATGGGAGGTCCAACAGACCAGCCAGAGCGAGCGGTTAGAAGTGATTTTGCCAGTCCAGGCAAAATCCAGCACTTTAAAGTCTGAACTAGCTTGGCTGATCTTTTTCATAAAGTGCTCTGAAAAGAGCTCCCACGTGCTTGGCGACAGAAACACATGACTAAAAATCTTGACTAGATATTACATGACAAATAAGTAACGAATAGCACGTGTGAGAACTGGTGAAGAAAACCATGGTGCTTTTGGAACAACAGTTAAGAATTAATATTCACCTTTAGAGAATATTTTTGCTGTCAAATCCAGTGATTACACTATTGTTCTGTTGCAATACTTTTTGATATATAAAAATTAAATTATAAATACGGGCCAGTACAAGAATCTGAATGTAGACATGATAGCTGAAAACTTAAAAAAGGCTTACTAGGCATTCGTATGATTTAGTGTCATCCATAGTTAAACTACGTTAAATATTTATGACATTAATCAACTTTTCACATTTTAAAATACAAATTATGTATTTCATGAGATTTGGAAGATTTACACTATATTCGTATTATTAAGTGGTAGGAGAATTTTTTTAGCGGTTGGGAAAGGAACATACCTCTGTTCCTGCATTTGGCTGCCTTTTGTCAGCAGCATAGCAAGGAGGGAAGCGCACCCAAACCTCTGACTGGCGCAGGCAGAGCTAGGCAGGCAGGTGCCTGAATGCCTTTAGTTACAAATTTTACCTCGCATCCCCAAGATCGTTCAGGTACCAGTTTCCTAATGAGATCAGAGGGGTTGGACACTTACACACCTGCATGGACTAAGCTCTCCTTATCGTCTGGCTTTCACCTAGATGCTCCAGTGACTTTCTAACAGCGAGCCCTGCTGCGCTAGCAACTGGTACCTGCTGACGAGGTGCCGGCTGCCAGCGCTGAAAAAATACACTTGGGGCTCTTGCTGCAGCAGGAGCCATGACCAGAGTGAGAAGCTGCCTCCTTCATGCTATTTTGAGGGGAGGAGAGCCCACCTCTTCCCCTCCGTAAAGGTGCACTGAAAAGGGGAAAGACAGAGCACAGCGCAGGCAGCGACCCAGTGCAGTCCCTGTGCCCCGAGGGCATGGCCACGTAGCCACCTCGGGGCAGCCCGCGTGCACCCGGGCTGCGGCTCCTTCGAGGGAGGTGCGGCACTGCATGAAGAGGAATATCTCCACTGGCCATTACTGTTTAGTCAGTTCCCGACCCCGCCACACGTCCCAGGATTTACCATCGCCGAGCCAGCCCACACGCCAGGCTGGCTTCTGTATTTGTCTCAGTCAAGAAAGGATTGAAAAACTGGCACCAATGCTTTGTGCAGGCATTCAAGGCAGCCTGAACCTGTGGGGCCAATGTTTGCTGTCCTCTGCGTTAGAGGTGGCCAGGTCCAGGCGCTGGTTTATACACCCTGGGTCATGATCATTGCTAGTGTAACTGCTTTGAATATTACATGGGATAAATTCCTTTAAGTTTTTTCAGGGGCTTAAATATTTTGACTTAAGCCTTTTAAAACTTCAGAAACGAAAGTCTCCCCTGAGGTTCTGATGGATGAAAACCTTAAATGCCGACATTGTGCTGTTTATTAGTTCCAGGCATTAGAATATCCAAATGGAAAAAGTAAGTAGGTTTGTAGTGATGACTTCAGTATGCTGGGAATGCATTGTGGGTTTTCTGGGTTGGAGAGCAAATATTATTTAGAAGCCACTTCTCTTAAAAAGTCATGAACATAAACCATCAGCCTTAGGAAATTCCCATACTGCTATTTAACCAGAAGTATAAAATAAATGAAGCAAACACTATTTTGGACTGGTGAGCTTTTTGTTCTCCTATAACAGCTCTAAGCTATTGCCAAGAATATTTTTCTCTCTTCTTCCTTTGCTAAGTCAGTATGTTGACATGGAACCTATTATTTTAGATAGGCATGTTACTTCTGGAAAAATTCATCGGTCTCAGTCAAAGAATTTTGTATTTTTTCTTCCTCAAAGAAAAAAAATATATTGGATTTTATCTTCCAAGACATTTATGTCAAAGCTAGCATACACAGCAAGTTACTTTATGAAGTCAGTAAATAAAGAGACTTCCTTTTCAAAGATAGGTGTTTAAACTATGCTTGGAAACAGATACTACCCACAGCCTACTTGATACTACCCACAACAACATGAGTTGCCACTCATGTCTGCATATTTTGTAGATGCAATCTCAGACTTTCTTTTTAAATTTATAGTCTGAAATGGTCGTTATTTTTCTTCTGAGATTGCAAAATATTTTGTGTTACATTTGGAACTATGTAAACTCCCTCTGGTGGCTAGCTTGAAACCTAGACTATCCAATGACTATCATTATTTTTCTGGGTTGATTAAGTAGCCACATTGGTAAAGAACTAGATTTTGTGTGTCAAGACTTACTGTATGGAAGGTAATGTCACTGGAGCCTGTCTTCACACTCCTTCACACACATAAGATGGATATCAAATTCAGTCACACAAGCCATGGAAATGTACACCAGAAAAGCACCATAAAATTGTGCACCAAATAGCCAGATAAAAAACATTTCACACGTGGTCCATCCAAGAGGATGAGGAATGCAAGAGAGAGCAAAGGAATGCAACATGGCTTGAAGTACTGAGAAATGCTGAATGAAATCTTTTGCACATCACTGGCTGGCAATGCTAAATATTTCTTTCTATTTAGAAAAAACATTCCACTTGAGAGCTGTGAGTAAATATCATAATACCTGTCTTCAAAGACACATTTGCTTCCCAGAGAAACCATCTGAACCTGACGGAAAGTGGCTGCAGGTTGTTGTCTCACCCGTCTACCACAACGAGGAGTCAAAAAGCTATATTCAAAAGGAATTGTCCATGCTTCACAGCCAAACTGAAAAGACACTGCAAGCTGACACTACAGTATCTATTTGGGGTGCTATCCTAGTCAGCACTTCAATTCATGATTTGGTTGATGAAACAGAACCAGAATTACAGACGACAATATGTGGGAAGAGCTGAAAGAGGACCACATTTCTAAAATTATTTTAATGAATTTGAGAACTCCCAAGTATGAACAAATGATATTTAATAAAAGCAAATATCACATTCAGTAAGCAAATATCAAATGCACAAGCACAAAACAAGGACTAACTGGTGAGGCAAGAAAACTGCATTAGAAAACTGGGAGTGCAGAGCAGGCCACAAATTGAGGGGATTATGTGCAAAACAAGTAATTCTCATTCTGGGGTGTATTAACAGAAGCATTTTATAGAAGACATAAGAGACAGATTTTTTTTTTTAAATTCAGCTCAGTGCTCATGCCTCAGATCAAGAATACTGTGTCTGCAGCACACTATAAGATGCAGACAAACTAAAAAGACTTCAAAAGGAGAGCAACATGAGAGACAAGAAATTGGATAACATGATCAGGGAGGAAAAGCTGAGAAAACAAGGGGGGACATCATACTAGTTTCTTAAGATGTAAAAAGTTGTAAAGAGGGTGATAGTCAACCATTCTTCATTTCCCCATATATAGGACAAGAAGTAAAAGGCTTAGTTCTCATGTGAGAAGATTTGGGATGGACAATAAGAAAACTTTCTAATGCATGCAGAACTGAATGCTCTCTGGCAATCATCTCTTTAATGAGACACTTTAGACAGTAGCAGTATCTTTCAAGAATGGTCTGGGTATACATGGTCTTAGTCAGAGAGGGGAGAAGGTTGGGGCACTTTCTTTCTTCTAGATTACCAGATGGGATCTGTTACCTCTGGATCTATGGAGCTCCTGTAGGCTAACTGCTGTTGTTCAGTTTTAGACTCTGGCCATAAATGCAAGAACAAGCATTAGATTCCCTCACTGTATTTGAGATACCCATGTTTTATGGATTTTTCAAAAGTGTTTATCAAGTGGGCACAGATTTCAGTGCTCATTTTTTCTTACCTCACAGTTTTCTTGAAAAAGGTGATTAGTGCTTAAAGCTTGTTGTGTAACTTATTTGTTATGTTTGGCATCTGCTACCACTGAATGGTACCAGGGAGTCTGGATCTGTTGTTTTTCCTCCTTCATCCACACTTCACATTTTTTTCGACTTTATTTATATCTGAAAAAGAAGCCACAGGGGAATTTTTAAAAGGGAAGCATCCAACACAAACAAGTGTTCCAATTCATGTGAAGCAAGATAGTAATTCTACAACATAAACCAAAATCACTTACATCATTCTGTCACAATATAAATCCTATATACAGTATTTTCTTAAGAATTCTTTAAAAAATGATCTTATGTCTTACATTTGTTCAACAGATCAGTTATTTTTGTCAGTTATGTACCTGCCTGTGATAACTTTCTGCCTTATCACAGAATTGTAGGAGACAGAGTTGGAAACAACCTCAAGAAATCTGTAGTCCATTCCACTGCCTTATACCAATTTGTTTCCTATCAGACAAAATACACAGATTCCATTTTTAGAACATACAGTCTTTTTCTTTTCATTCTGACTTTTGGAACCATCTGAGATAGGCTTTTCAAAATAGAAAAATATAACATGCCTAAAAAGAACCTGGGACAATATGGTGAACTCCCTTACCTGCCTAAATTAGTTTTTTGTTTTCCCTTTCCTCCTTATATTATTTTCAAGCTTATTTTTCTAACATCATTGTTTTCTAGCTTCTCTCTTTCCTTTGCCCTTATTTCCACTGTTATCTTCACAGATGATGGTGCTAACTAGATGAAATGACTTGCTATAGATCCAGCAACATCAGATCTTGCCACTGAAGAAAATAGAAATGTAATGGGCACGGAAATTATATCAGTAATTGCTGATAGTCATCTCGAGATTTCATGCTGTACTCTGGACAGGCCACATAAAAACACTGATTACTTTATATTTGAGTATTTATATCTTATTTATATAAGAGTCCAAGCGGCTCTTTCCCGCTCTTGGTTCTCTGACAGCTGCTTGTTTTCTCTGCTGGACGAGAGGTTCCCTTCCCTGTTCCTTCAGCACAGACCCAACTCCAGCAGCGGGACAGAAAGCCAAGCCAAAGTAGGACCTTACTTCCCATCTGGGTACTTCCTGTGGGAAGCTGATCTGTCAGAAAGAGCCTCCCAGTTAAAAATCTGCCGTAAGGTCCTTGGAGGTGCTCACACACTCAATATATTTCAAAAAGCAGGAAATAATTTTGGGCTGTAAAGTGGAAAAGTGGCTGGAAAATAGAATCCCATTTCTCTAACCTCCATGATCATACTACGGGCTACTTATGTGTTACCAAAACTGTTTAGATATGCAAAAAATTTATTTAGGTAACGTGAGATCTTGCAGATCTTTGTAATCACTTTCCAACCTCCTTTATGAGATTTTCTTCTCTTTCACTCTCTTTCAGTAACTACAGCTACATCTGTGTTGTTCTGCAGCTAGTGCCACTGTCATGTTAGGGACCAGCTGGAAGAGCCAATGACAACTTATGCTCCAAATGACCTGTCACTCTTTACTGCTGGTCTGGAATGAATCCCCAAGGCTAGCAACTGGATTGTAAAACTCCAGCTTATAAATCATGACCTAAAACAAACAAAAAAAAAAAAAAAAAAAAAAAAAAGAAGAAAAGGTATGTGTGCAACAGAGGAATGTCAAGTACTTAGTCATTTATAATGTAATTCATTAGGCTTGGGCCTCTGTGTTTAATTTTTTACTCTTTAATTGCAAGAAAAAAGAACTAAACTAATTGAGAAGCATTTTGTATTTCTGGATGTCTGATAGCAGAGAAACAATTCCCTTGAATATAGGGAAGAAGAGAGAGCTTAGTGCATATGTAGTAACTTCCAACATAGTGTTTATTTGTATAACGGGAAGATTTATGTTGAACTGACCTGAGCAACTGTCTGGGAGACACCCATCCATTTCAGTGAGAATGAAGTCCTGGAGATCCCCAAAGAGCTCCTCTTTGGGTCTCAGAGCTCCTGAGGAATCTTTGCTTTCTGTAGGCAAGAAAAGCAAGCTGCAGTCAGAGGACTCCAACAGTTACAAGCAAGAAAGCCTGGAGGTATTTGAAGACAGACTGAAAGTAACCAAAATCTTTTGTATTTTCGTGATTTTAAAAATTCACAGGAATAATCTTTGAGTACAGAGGCTCCCATTATTCCTGGGAGATGGATCTATTCTGGAGCTGTTAGCCAACTGATGCTAGGAAAGGATTCTTAGCAGCTTTATGCTGTCTCCACAACATCCATCCCCAAAGACGTACTAGCGTATGTGATAAGAGAGAAAGGAAGTGGAGGAATACAGGCATCTAAGGCTTCACTGATGAAGGCACTGAGCTAGTCCATCAGGGAGCTGCTAGAAATACAACTTTTAGGGAGCTTTTCTCTAAGAACCACTGTGACTCTGAGCTGACATGGAGTATAGTCAGGACATCTACACCAGTGGTGCCCATGACTCAGGATTTAGTTCTTAGATGTTAGAATTAAAGAGTTCAGTTAGGAGAATGAGTGCCTCACCCTCCCATTAGACTTCATGGGAAAGCAGATAAACTTGATATACTTTATGCTATACAAATAGTAACAGTCTCCAAGAATTCATTAAATAACGGCCCAAAGGCTATGAAGAAAAACCTTAAACTATAATTCCCAGAGCAACTGCTGAGGTTGTTATCGTGTAAAAAAAATAAATACAACAAAGTCCAAAAATAATGTAAGATTTGGCTGATTTTCCTTAGCCACATTTACCATCAATTTGGGAATATTTGTCCAGCTCTTTGTGCATGACATCTCTCTGCATGGCTTTAAATGTTAGGATACACAGAAGGGACTCAGGAGGGACCTACAGACTGTATTCTGCTTCATCTGTCGTGTGGAATCTGGGAGAACCCTTTCTAAAACTGCTGGGATCTCAACTTTCTAAGGAATTCAGAAGTGCCCGGTTGCTGCTACAAATATTGAAACTTGTGTGCATTCATTCTTGTAAGACCATCATAAGGTGACAGAATCTGCCGCTGCTTATTATTGTTCAACCGCATCCCAAGTGCCTAGGAATAACGGTTAATAAGGTTGGGGCCATACATGACTTCTTCCTTACGTTACCTGCCTTTGCATTGTGTGGCTTTAACCTTGACTGTTAGTGCTTCCTGTAAACTTCTTTAATGAGAGAGAATCCTAAATCCCTTACTTATTAGCTTGTAAAAGCACTGCAGAGCTGAATATTATACTTCCACTTCATTTATGAGGGCAAAGGGTTGGACTGCATTTTGCACTATCAAATTTTGCGGCCTCAGATCAAGAGACAAAGCAAACAAACGTAAACCATATTAATGCCCTCTAAAACACAAAGAGAAAAGAGTACACTAACGAATGGGGAAGATCAGTTCAGGCAAAATTAAATAACGCACTGCTTTCCTAAGAGAACAATAGTGAGCACTTTCTGAACATTAACTAGCAGAACTAAGCAAAAGATTTCCAGATATACTGTAACTAAGGGATATTTGCCACAGTACTGCAAGGCCTGCCTAATGAATATATATAAAGTGCTTCCTGACTCTAAGTTAAGGCTGCCATGCATATTAAGCATTATTTACTTTCTGCAGGTAAGCTTTTTAAGTACATGTGTTTACTGCATGTAGCATACAGATTCCATGAGAACAGATCCCTGAATTCTCCTATCTATGTAACCTACACTATGAGTTAGAATAAAGCAGCACATATGGTTGTTTTGATGGCACTTGGCATGAAAACAGCACATTCATCACGTTATTAAACGGTCAGCTGCCAACAGTTGGCCATGTCCTGTTTTCTGTTTGTGTGTCAATAATATACTTATCCTGGTTGTCTACAGGTAAACGAAACCAGTCAAGTTTCCAGGGCGTAAAGCACTTTTCATATGCTGTGAGAAGACTCAAAGGGCGTTTGGGAGCAGTGATAGGAGGTGAATGCATCCCTTTTAAGCTCTCTGATTTAAGCCTTCCTAGCCTTCAGATTCAATAACATCAACAAAACTAATTATTTAAACACAAGAAGCCTGCCGATAAGAGAAGAGCTGGGGATGCTGGGAACATCTAAAGGCTGGACACTGCGGAAAATCTAAAATAGGGAGCTGCCTTACAAGATTAGTGTTTTTTATGCATGTTCCATCTTACTCTAAACAAATATCTTAAACTCGGTAATGTTGCCTGCCATGAAAACATGAACCAGTCAAGTAACCCTCCCTAAGGTCTGCAATTGCACGGATTTATTTAATATTGATTATTCATTCTAGTAGTGAAAAACTCACAGTGATACCATAAGATCTCCCCAAACTGGCATTCAACAAAATCTCAAAATTATTTTTCTGGCTGTCCAGGCTGGGAAGTGGATGCACCATGCAAGGACGAGTCCTATTTCCAAGTGCTATGGGAGGAGTTCTGGCAGTTGCCCTGTTGCTGCTCTCCAGTGCAGGCAAGGTCACCAAGGCAGGGCCCCTGCGGTGTCTGGAAAGCACTGAGATACTGGATTATGTTCTGGACAGATTTTTGCAGGGAGCAATTGAGATGGGTCAGTGTAAACACCTGCACAATATCTGAGCTGCTAACTTCTGAAGGGGAATTTCTCCTAATTGGTCTTCATAAAAAGAAAAAAACTAGTGTGTGTGGGGGGGGAAAAAAAGCATATATTGGTCAGAGAGTGGATAAGAACCTCAGTCTGACCCAGATGTGTCTTGTCTCTGACAAAGAAAAGTGAAATAAATTGCAGGGTCATTGCACCCAGCTCGTATCAGACTGCCTTTCATATTCAATAAATGATGTGCGATTACAGTAAGCAGCTAGCTTTTAGGGAGTATATTTTGGCAGGGCTTCTCCCCTCTCTCTTCAGCACTGGCACTATGGCTTTGTGCCACGGTATCCTCCTACCTGTCAAAAGACGTCAGTTTGGATGCACTGACTGCTACTGAGTGAGGACTAAACCAAGCCTTACCCAGCCATGTCTGGAATGTGTCTCCCAACGGGAAGGGAACTGGGCAGAGGCCGTTTCCCCCTCGATGCGCACGAGGATCCTTCTGCTATCAACAGGAGCTCCCTCTCCAGACCACAGAGAGCTGGTTTGAGGAACTAGCCGGCTATTTCGTCTGGTTCTGTTTGTATAGCATGCAGCAAGGTGACTGCCTCCCGTATCTGTTTTTCCCCTCTCCCAAATGAGTCTGTCAAGGTTATTTTTTTTTTAATATTTAAGGGTTGTTTTTTTCTCATTGTTTTCCCTGGGAAGCTCAGCATTTGAATTTGTTTCTTTTATAGGTAGCATAAACTGAAGACAGATTTTGTGTTTGCTTGCCTTTACTGAACTTCTCTTGTTAAAAATGACTGATACTTGTTTATCTCCTCTTTTGTACTTCGAACAGATATCAAACCCCATGTGTTGAAAAGGGAATATAGAAGGGGATCATGGATTCATCATCATTCATCATGCACTTCGATGTGCATGTGTGTGCCTGCACTGCAAACTGAGACCACAGATACATCCATTTGTCTGCTTACAGCGGGCTGTAATTAGACTTCTCTGGACTGTAGCGGGAAAGTAACTCTTTGCTACATTGCAACACTGACAGAGCTAGACTACTTTTTTTTAGGCTTTTCAAAAGCAAATGGCAAAAGAAATCTTCCAAACCTGTGCTGTATGTAGCGGATGCAAATCCTTATTCCTCAGTCTGCAAACAGCTTGGAACAGTTCTTCTGAGACAGATAAACTCCCTAACAGCCTTGATCTAGAAAGGTATTTTTCCCCTGTAACAATATCAAATTCTCACCATTTAGGCTGAAATATGCTTTTCTCTAATGAAAAGTCAATCTTTCCTGGATGTTTGAACAAAATCAATGTATGTACTTTTGAGACAAATAAAATAAAGTTGTATTGCTGCCACTATTGTGGAGGAAACACTGAAGTATTCTTTCTTATCAGCTTCAACACTGACACCTGAGAGGCCAGAAAATATACATCTGGCATAGGACTATCTTTAAAACTACACCCGTCTCTTTCAATAGTCAGATAAAATTCTATTTTGATTCAGTAGAGCTATTTTATTTAAAAATTACTGTGTACATATGAATCACAACTCTCGGGGACTTTTATTTAATGATGATTTCATAGTGTTCTAATGGCCCTGTGCTTGTTTATTCAATGATTTTTGAATCATACTTAACATCAATACAAGGAAGTTCTGGTTCTCAGTGTTTAAGAATGTGTGTCTATATCTGCGTGTGAATGATTTAAGGTATGTAGAGAATAAATCAGGTTTCCTGACAGAAGGGAAGCTAGTGGCTGCAGCTACATTAGCTTAAATAAAGCCTCAGGTTTAAAAAAGTCTAAAGTCTAAGTCTGAGTCTTCCTCAGAACTGACTCTTTACTATTTTCTAGCCAGGATCTGCATATACTGCAACACCGGCCCTTGACACCAGCCAGAGATTTTTTGATGTCTCCAGGACCTTCATAAAAATGTTTTTTTAATGTTGCTGCCAAATCACATCCAGAAGTTTTACTGTACCACTTCATCAGACTTTCCCTTTCATTTATTTCAGTTACGTACTGTTTCTTGCCTTAAAGTATAAATGTCTACGGGTAGTAGATGCTCTTTTTTGGTGTATGTGCTCATCCAGCATCAAAAGACCTGTGACTCTTTTTATACATGACAAGGGAGCCGAGGTACTATCAGGTACCTTTCTGGAAGATTTGCTGTAACTCAAATAGAAGATACGTGCTTGTTACAGAATCTACTCTCCAAGAGATTGCTGTACTACACTGTCACAATGATTCCTTCTAACCTTAAAAAATAAAGGAACAATTCAGTCTAATTTGCTGCTAACTTTAGGATTTGTAATATAAACTTAAAACCCAGTTAGAAAATTTTATAGACGCTGTTAATTCTACTCAGTAAGAAGAATTTGCCACATTACGCTTACATTTCTGTTGTTAAGTAAAGGAAGGAAACCAGACCCCTCTGACACATAATAGGTCACGAAACCTGACTGGAGAAAGACCTTTTAATGAAAGGTCCTTAGGGAGGGTGGGTTTTGTAGAGAGTCTAGAAATATCCTTATCCTTTTGAGATTTTTGCCATACTGGAGAAGAACATGGGATGTACTCACATGGCCTAGAGGAAGGAGAATCAGCAGGAAAGAGCATGCTGAGGAGCAAGCAGACACATCAGGAGAAGTTACCTGCCTGTCTCCTAGGACCTTCAAAATGAAATGTGCTACTGAAGTTAATAGCAGAGGTTTCCCAGGCTGCAGAAAGAGCAGCTGCAGCAGAGAAGTGTGGTGGGAACCTGCAAGGGAGCAGGAGAATCTGCAGGAGACCAAAAGCCAGGAAGCTGTGAGAAAGACTATCTACAGGTGCTATTAAAGAGCTCTCCTGCGTGATGGCATGTAAATGCCTCACAGATGCTTATGGGAACAGCAATCTGGAAAATACTGCTTGTTTCATGGAGTTTCCCCAAAATATATATATATGATTAAATATTTGTAAAGCAGAAGTCAGAAACTGAAACACGTAATGCTTCAGGTGTTACAGATAGAACAGGTGATTGTTTGCATTACAACTGGGGTTAGACAAGCCTAATCCTGCTTATCAACTCATTTCGAATAAGAAATGTAATCAGACCTGAATTTTATTTGTAGATGGCAGGGATAGGAGGGCTTTATAAGTCTTTTTTTAGTAAGTCTTCTCTCTATTTCCTTTGTTGTAACAGGTCAAGTATATAAAAAGTTTAAAGTTTGGTATCTATCCATTTTTTACAAAGCTTCTAATGGGAACAGGTTCTTTCTTCTTAATTTTGCCATTACTAATGACTTATTCTGTAGTTAGATTTCACACGTCACGTAAGGTAATTTTACTCCATGGCATTACAGCAGCAGAGGTGCCATTCACTCCATTCCCTTGAAGACAGCGCTAGCTGTGCAGCTGCAACCTAACATGCTCAGTCCCACAGGATCTGCTAATCTGATACATCTGCATTCGTGGTTTAAACCCATACCCTTGCACCGCAATGGGGTAGAAGCACAAGCACGCTAAGATGGTGTTCAGGGAGAGCACAGGGAGCCTTTTTTGCCACCTATCAGCTGCTAACAAGAGTCTGCAGCCTGGCAGCTCTGCGCTGGGAACCGGAGGTCTGCCAGCCCCGAGCCCTTTGCACTCTCGCAGTGAAAATTGCAGGTTTGGTTTCACAACTGGAGCTCTAATTTTTATCCTTTTCTTTGTACAGCTTTACTGAGGCTTAACTACAGCTTAAATGCATACAGATCTGTTAATGTTAAATATAAGGCTTGCAAATGTATTTTGTACCATCTCCAGACCACACTAACTGCTCACATAGCCATATCCTTAGCAGACCAAGGAACCGGTACTTTAAATAAAGTCGTGCAGTTTAAGGATCTCAGTGAGTGTGCTCTACTGGTACAATGTTCCCTGTCGTTATTCTGCTTCAGCAGCCCCAGAGAAATCTCTGTATGTTCAGAGAGGAATACTAAATAGCCTCTATCAAAACCAAAAGGTAATCAATTTGCTGCACAGTTAATTAAAGCTTTTTGTTTGTTTGTTCATTGGAGTTTATTGTGTATCAAATTCTTCTCATCGTATTTACACAAGATTGAAGTCTGGAAATGGCATATATGCCAAGAGGGTCCTGCTTTGGGATAGGGTACAAAGTATGATATGAATGTGAATAACAGAGATCTCATCTATGCACTCTTTTTCATAGATAATGTCATTTTTCCTATTCCTGTCTTACAAATTATGAGCATATCTGTCACTTTGTAAGAGGTAGTAGAAAATACCTTGAAGATTGAACATCCCTTCCATAAATAGCCACAATTCAGTAGGAAAACACAGTGCTGAAACCACAATTGACTTTGATGTCTGAATACAGCTTGTGCACACACTGAGAGCTTAAATTTTTGCATGACTCCTAGATTACACTGTGCTGAATGAAAACATTACTTCTACTACTTCTTTAGATCTGAAGATTACTTCAGATCTAAACACATGACACTTTGCTAGGCATTTATATATTTGATTTCAGGGGATTTTTTATCCTTGGGCCTTTGAAATACCAGCTGATGTAAAGGAAAAAGATCAGGCCTTAAGATCAGATGTTAAAATCCTCAAAATCTTATGCATATATAAATGCATACTTGTAAACCTAATCTATGTATTTAGCTATTCCAGTTGCAAGTGAAATCAGGTATTCATATGAACAAAAGACCAGAAGAGCAGACAATCTCGGCCACAGTTTTTAACTTAACCTTTAAAAATCCCAAAGTCTTTCCTACCCCTAACATTCCTACATACTAACCTAAATCCGCCCCCCCCCAAATTTTTGGGGGGGAGCTAATTTAGATAGCAATCTCTTTTTTGAAGAGACTTTGTCTTCTTCAGGTTCATCTATACAACAAAACGAAGGTATGACTGTAAGACGTGACAGTTTATCCATGCCAGCCTCCAAGAGCAAGCCCTGATAACAGTAGCAGTCAACGCGGCCGCACAGTCTTAGTGTGCGCTATCAGAAGACAAACTCTCCAGGGACCCGTGATTAAATCAGAAGGGGTATACTAGGACGTGGGACAATTACACTTTCCTAGGCAGACATATCTTTACCTTCTCATCAAAACCACCAAGGGAGTTAGGAGCACAAATCTTTATTGACTTTCAGTAAAATTTGTTATACTAACTCACTAAGGCACTTCATAAGTCTTCTGCTAACTTATCTTTACAGGATATACATATACTATATATTGTTCTTCTATCTGTCTGTCTATCAATCAATCAACCAATTGGGCTGTTTGAACTGATGGTAAACTAATGATATACTAACAGTTCTCTCCAGATTAACAAAGCACGCTTCAGCTTTGTAAAAAAATAGTAATTCCTTTCCTGCTATGAGTCTGATAAATAGATAAAATATACTACAGGATGCCACACACTAAGAAAAACATCATTAACTACTTCAGTATTAGTAGATAAGGTTGGTATCAAGGCTCATCTGCAGTCATCTCTTGCTACATTCCATTCTGCTTTTACAAGAGCCAGTTTAAGTAAGTATGGGATATCCTGACAGCAGCCTATCCGCTAATGTGACTTTTTGGTGCTACTCACCGTAGTCCACAGCCATTTTTTTTTTATTTATGGAGACTTTGTTGATGTATGGTTTTGACTTTGTGGTATTAACTTTAGCATAACTTATCTAAGTCAATCCAGTTTGCCTTCTTTCATGTATAAATAGCAATGGTGCTGAGTATGCTGAGTACTGTTCTGCACTGTTTTACAATATAATAAGAAGGTGTTAATTCCCCTTCCTTCTAAAGACTTACAACAGCTTTCAAAGCCTGACATGAAAATATTATAAATGCCCAATAACTGTTGGTCTAAGGTCCAGAGAGGTTGAGTGGCTTTCTTGTAGGAATCCTGTATTACCAAGGAACTGTAATGTAGAAATCCTTCAAATGAAAAAAAGTAATATTTTGGTACTTAAAAATATCTCTAGGTATAATGCACAGGCTGCAGGGATGCAGAATAATACTTAGAGGAGCTAGCGAGTAACATTTTAAACTACACACTTAAATGAAATAGGATTTCACATTCTATTTTCAGAGCTGACTTAAGAGCTGATGGGCTTGTCTAGAACATGCAGGAAAATCAATCTGAATTAACTTTTAAAATGGATTGGCTAAACCACATTAAATTTCTGTGTAGCCGACTTTCATTTAGAATGTATTAATTTACTTTGGAAGTAAATTTAGTTAAAATGAATTAGGGCCACTTTAATTTTGAATGAGAATGTGCACATAATGCAGTTCAAGTAATCACAACTTTAAATTCACACCTTTAGTTAATTTGAATTAATTTTCTTGAGCGTTCACAGGCATATAAACTCTAAACCTCATTGAAGTCAATAATCATTTCTTCAGATGTGAATTCTTACGTAGCCAGATAAAACAGCCTAAAGGAGCGTGTCCTGACAGCTAGTAATGCTGCAGACACGGGATGAGGGTGTAGTTCCCTATCCAGGAAAAGCCACGGCAGAGGTTATCTCTCTGAATGGTGTCAGGCAGTACCTGAACACTGAAAACATTTAAAACTGTTGCCTGTTGTCAACATTTGATGGCATCCGCGATAGCCAAATTTTTGGTGGGGAAATAATGTTATCAAAATTGATTGCAGTGGGTTGCTGCCACTTGAAAGGCTGCAACCCCTAGAACGACCAAGAAGCTTTTAATGAAGTGTGGGTGTTGATTACACAACGCCAAGTCGCCCGTTCTCCCTGCGGACTGTGAATCTCAATGACCTGCGTGGCTGTCTACCTGATGGCCACCCACTGCCGAACGTAGTCGGGCTACGTACAGCTTGCCGTTTCTTTGAGGGGCGGCAAGCAGACGAGGCCAAAAGAGCATTTATTTGAGCTATTGCAAAAAAAGTGGGAGATGTGGAGGAAGGAGACGGGGTAATACAGCCCGTAACAAGGCCACCTTTACTCTAACAGTGCAGATTAAAACCCACAGGACAATAATCAATGCCTCAGGTGAACTGCAGGATTTCTGCCCAGAAGAAAAGCTATGTGATTTCTGTTCAAAAGCAACACAGTGCAATGGCTACATGACAGAGTAAAAGCCAAGGTAGGAGTCTGGAGCAAATCACTCACTAATAGCTGCATACGGATGAGCAGACCATAGTGCAAAGTGTGAGAAACAGGGAGTCTGGGCATCACAGTTTAGTTCTGATTGAAATTTGCTTCTGTGCAGGTAGAACTAAAACACTTTGGGACTGTGAAACTCAAAATTTTAACAACAGGGCTGCATGGCTTGCAATTAATTTAAATATCTGTGGTATGAAAAATTACCAAGTTGCAAACATTGCCATCACAGATCTTTTGGAGCAAAGAAATTAAATTTCTGAGTAACTCTAACCAATAAAATTTTGAGTAAGGATAATTTGCTTCAATTTTGCATTACCTTTAAATGGTAATAATAACCATTATTGTGGTTATTATTAACCCTAATAATAATCTTAAATTTTAAAATTTGCCTTGAAATGGTCACAAAGACCATTTTCCAACTCATACATCAGATTTATAGCCAAGATTAATTTTTTAAACTGTATTAGCTTCTGTGTTAATTTTACATAATGTGAAACACCAATCCTAAAGTTTCACATTTTTTAAGATATACAAGCTACCTTACTGTTTTGACTTAATGTGAAATTGGGCACCTATGGTTACATGAAAATTTATGGCAACTTCACATATAGACAAAGGATAAGACCCTAAATTAATATTTAGACATTTAAATGTGTAATGGTCTTGTCTTAGAAGGGCAACCTTATTATAATCACTAAAAATAATCAAACTGCTTGGTACTGCCCTATGGGTGACCTGTCTTAAGCAAATCTGGCTTGCTCATGTAGAGAAGTTATTGGTGAAAGCCAGGAAAAGAAAAAATAGTTGATTGATAGAAAATAGAGAGAGTGCATATGTATACTGCTATTGGATGATAGACTACATTTTTATGTTTGTTGTCACAGTTTTCATAAAACTAAGGTCTCATTTCAGGCATGCTTGGAGTCTAACAAAAGGCAAGCCAATAACGATTTTCTCTAATTAGCATGAAATAGATTCAGAATATAGACTATAGACAGTTTGATGCTGTTGCTGCTGAAAGTTTCAGATGATCCTATTTTACAGCTCTAACACAGCTAAAAACTCCTAATGAGTCACCAGGAGTTTTGTGTACATAAGAACATGTATGGCCAACAGCATTGAGCCCACCACCGCTTTTTACAGCTGTGTCTCTCACTGTCTTCTATGAGACCTGGCCAGCACAGTTGACCTCCTGAATTTCAGTTGACCTGTGGAACTGAAAAAAGTCATCGTAGAGATTTCCCCTGGTTTGACTAAATGTTATTTATCACAGTATCAGGCAGTTTATTAAAAGAAAAGGCTCAGCAATCTTTTAATTCAGATTCTATGCCTCAAAGTAAAGGAATTTCCATGTGCTCCTAGGCTAATCATAATGAAAATTCCAGGTTTAACAACATCATTTTAATGGCAAAATACTTATTTTATCCTTCTCAATTGCATTTAAACCTCAGGCTCTCTTTTACGATTATTTATAGTTATCATTTTGGCTGCTCTGAGCAGCAGTGTCTGGGCTTAGTTGTCCTCTCCCCGCAGAATGAAAAATGAAGTTTGAAAGAATGTTCATTACCTTCACGGCATGTGTTGACTGCACTGATTCTTCATCTGCCAAGCTGCGTATGCTGGCTTCTGTCTCATCTAGAGACCTCTGGAACTAAAAGTAATCGATCAAATTAATTCTAATATAATCCCACATAGACCCTGCTACCACTGCAGCTTGTTAACCTTACATACAAACAGTTTATTTAAACTATCTGGATGACATCATGAAAACTACCTTCAATACATCAAAAAAAGTATGAAACGAAAGCCTGTTTCAACATTTTCCAAGATACGATTTGGTTTTTGCTACTTTTTTCTAAAAGATAAAATTTGGAGCCTCGATACTTACTGAATTAATTTCAATTCAGTTGGCCATACCTCCCAAATAACTGGAAAATTTCCCACTATTTTAAAACGAGACAACTTTCAAAACATCAAATTCCCCCCAGTAGCTTTGTATGTAGTACAGAGGAGCAATTGAAGGATCTTAGTAGCCATTTTCTGAAGGGTATGTTCTCTTTTCTTCTGTGCTGATGATTCTCACTCCTGCATTTTGTGGACCATGGCTTTACACCTCAAACAACTCGCTGACAGACTTCCACCATTCTTTATGGACTCCAGTCCACGCATGCTACAGCAGCTAGAGCTTTGGTTGTGCAAAATATTCTAACACTACTAATTAACTGCCCCTTTGCAGATAGTTCCACCTTCCTGTGTACTTTCAACTGCTGTGCTGGCTGTCCATGGTAGGACGCTATTAATGCCATTAATAAATGTTGCCCTGGGCAATGACCTTGCTGAACGTGTGAAAGAGAAAAAATCTCTGATGGTGATGCCACATTAGAACATTTCATTTGGTATAAAAATAACTACTCATAAAGCACCAGAAATGCCCAGGCTTCTTAAAACAGCAGAAAGTGATTCTCATAACAAAATAAGAGTGAGGACATAAGTGCTTGCATGACTGGTAGTGATTTATAGATACAGAATGTTCCCCACTGCTCCGAGGTCCCAGCTGTAACTAGACACAACGCGGTGAATTAAAGATAGCATAGCAGTCTCAACTTCAAAATTTCCTATAATTTTTCATCTTAGTCCAAACACTTCACCACGATGATGTCATATATATATTCAATTACTTTGTATAATATTGCATAAAACACAATTTAAAGGTTAGAAACCTGTAACCGTGATCACAGTAATATAAAATAGTATTTCCCAATCATTTGACCTTATCACTAGTGCTTAGCTGCCTAGTGGCTAAGAGCTGTTAGACTTCCTGGTATTGATTAGCTCAAGCAAAATATTTAATATTATTACACATGGCTTCTGAATGGGAAGGATGAAGACTCTCCGATGAGCACTCCTAAAAGGACAATGCATTGTCATCATGTCTTGTGATTATTATGTTATTTAATAAGCACGAGTGTCCTTTTCAGGTAAAGTGGGCTGCTTCTCATAGGCTTTCATGACAGCTTTATAAATTCTCTCAGCTCTAATCTAGTAGGAAGTTTTCCCAAAACACTGCAGTTGTAGAAAGGATATAACCCTCATTAAAATCTACTTCTTCTAGAGTTGCTCTATGATATATACTATATTCGGTATTCTGGTTAGGGCTAATTGGCAACATTTCAGTAAAAGCTTTTCCTAAAGGCAGATACTGAGATGTGAACTTTTTCAATAACATAATTTTCTCAGATTTAGGATAAATTTTACAGTCAAAATGAGAGAGACAATTCTGAAACTATGCTGTTCTTCTGGGACATAGGAGCCCCAGGTTCAAGTCCATACTTTACATCATTTCTCTTGCAGTAATTTAGGAGACTAGTTCCACCATTTTGACAAGAAGAGAACACTATCCTTGTTAAAAAAAAATATAAATTGTTTAAAACCCACAAAATTGGCATGTATTTGAAGTTATTCATGCAAATAGCTGCAAAAGGAACATGGATATCTGGCAATAATGCTATAAACAATGTTCTAGGCAATTTCTGAGGATAATGTGATGTGAAATGAGATGCATGGCAGTTGTTTTTTAGCTTATATTAAACAAATACAAACTCTGGAGAGAGATGGCTATGTTTCATGCATCAGAATTCCCAGATCTGGTTTATGTACAAGAAAGCTACTCTATTTTTTTTCTGGTTGCATCAGTGTATGTAGTAAAACAATATCACCTCTCCCCACAGACCTCCCTCCAAATACAGATACGCAGAGTAGCCCAATGAGCCTTTACATTTCTAAACAGGAACATTCAAGGGAAAGTTCCCTAAGACAATATCTGAAACTCAAAATGTCATCAAGCACAGCTGACTTCCTTCTTCTAAGCCCTTAATAATTACTAACTATAATCTGTTAACTAAAGATGGAAGGGTAATTGGGGCTCATAAGCAAGGCCAGTTATGAGGATTAGAAAAAAACATCCCTAAGCTACGCACCTGAAGCCTGAGAGGGAAGAGTTATACCAGTGGCAAAATTATATGTAGGAACCATAGATTCCCTCAGAAGGCCAAACCATGGGTCCTTACAATGACAGGAGTAAAGCAGGCTGATACGGAAAGTACTGAGCACACAATAACTAACCAGTCTGTAGGAGAAACAAACCCAAGTATTTTTCAGCCTGATTAAGTCAATGGGTCACTGTATCTGTTTTTCAGCTTAGCACATGCACAGGCTGGCAAAGTTCCCTACTCCTCCAATTCTTCTTGATTTCTTTGCACACAGCCCGTAATTCTATATTAGTCTTTCATAAACAGTTCATGGTAGGAACAGGCACTTTCTGTTTATAACTAGTGATGCTTTAATGCCATATGTGTATGTATAAATTCCTCTCGCTTTTATAAATTAAGTACTAATTTTGAGAGGAAAACTAATCCCAATAAAAATTATTACTGCAATAAAAAAGTAACAGAAGAGCATATTTATGGGCACATCAGTTTCAAGTTCTTCATGGATTAAGACAGTTAATCAAGAAAAATGTTTACAAGAACTGCAAGAAACAAAGAAATAAAAATATATTTTAATTTTTTTCTTTGGGAAACAGAAGCAGTATAGACTTCTCTTTCTAGAAGTGCCACTGCTTTATGAATCATTGCAGTTAATAAGTTATTCAAGGTATTAAATCTGTCACATTCCTTTGACTTAGACTAGAATTGAAGAATTTATAGCCAGAGACCCAAATCTGACCCAGCAATTTGAAAGCATAACAGAGATATGAATCCAATTATTCTCTGTCCAAACACTGACACACATACCTTGTATCAGAGAGACATCTGAACAAGTCATATTTAATATCAGACTGAAATGATTACAGAAATGAGAGCATGAGGATTATTAAACACTCATTTGTTGAAGAGACTTCACTCCTGAAAAGAGACCATCAACTGGCTTTAATTGATAATGTTAAAAGTCTCTTCAAAGACCAATAAATTTGGTCCACTCCTATTTCCCACATTTCACGCCCTCACATTTTTAAAAAACACCTGTTTTTTCAAGTTCATTAAAAAATATCCTCATCTTTGCAGATAGCTTTGTGACACCAGCAATATTAACAACCTATTAGTAAGATTCAAAGGATTACTCCCAAGTTTAGGAAATTTTTTTTTAAAATGTAGCTAAGAGAATTGTGTAATTAAAAAAGTGCAAGCACAACTACGGAAATCTCCTTTTGCACTATTTTCTCAAAAGAATTACAGAACAGCTTCTCTCTTGCTGTGTTATCACAAATTTTGCCAGTTGCAAGAATGTCTTTGGTATTTTAAATTACTGAGTGTTGGTGACTCCTCTTGAATATGATAAACAGGCTTTATTGTGCTTCTGCCAACACAGAAGGAAGGATTTTCTTGCATTATAATACCAAGAAGAGGTGAAATTAGCCATTTATGAAATGGTAATGAGGGGTGGGGAACAACCTACCTAACAGTCTTTTGAGCGTCTGTGCTTGAACAGGTAGGAAGACAATGACCCAAATAAGTGTGATGGAAGAATACGCGCGTGGGGTGGAAAGCCTAGTAAGCCTTTGAAGTTAGGAGCTTATTTTTCAACCTTTTTCTCAGGTTAGAACTTCCACTCAAGAAGGTGGAAATGCCCTCATAATAATAAATACAGGGTTAGGCCCTCACCTCCTTAACAGCAAGGAGAGATATGGGAATGGCAGTAGCTGGGAGCATCTCCTCCCACTGCATACTTGCTTCATACATCTCTGAGCCACCCGTCCTGGCTAGGCCATTATCTCCTTCCTCATGACATCTGCACCATCCTGCAGTGTTTATCTTCCCCTGGGCCCAGTACCACCCAGCGCACCGAATGGTGCTGCAGAACGGGTGAGTGAGGACTCAAAATCAGACCGCCCCAGAAACAGCACCAGCACGGGGCTGTGTGGGGAGGCAGATGAGGGGGCTGCTCCTAGAAGAACGCTCTCCACAGCTGGAGTTGGCTGAAATGCTTGGGACTGCGTGAGAAATGAGCCCTCTGAAAAAGGACAGAACCTGAAGACTTCGACATGTTTCAATCCCATTTAGTTTCTATTTCTTTGAAGCTCAGATGGGTATATCTAATCTCTTCGGATGCCTGCACATTTTCTCCAGCAGTCAGATGCTTGCAAACTAATACCGGATCTCCTGTCAGAGCAGGGATGTCAGAAGTACAAAGGGTGACAGCTTTCTCAGTCTTCACAGGCTCATATTACAATATCTCTTTATAAAAGCTTCACTACAGCACTGGGAATGGAGCAGTTTGCTCTTCAGACATTCAGATTATACCATGCACCAAAGACATACAGTGAAAAATTCTTGATATTGCCTAAGCAGTGAGAAAATCCTTGCCTTTCAAGATTAAGACTCAACTCCAGTTACAAGAGTATGGATTAAACTCAGAGAGGGGCAGCTCTTAGATTACCTGAAAGCAGGAAAATGATTTGATGTCTACATATCCAACTTGACTTCCAGTAACAAAGAAGAGTGAAGAACAGCCAAAACAACTGCCAGTGGCAATCCCAAAGCAATGAACAGTAGAAAACTCCTCGTGGCTCAGAGCAAGCCATTTCAGCTGCAAAGTACAACAGAAGGAAAGAAGTTGAATGGCAGATCGCAAACATATGCATAGAATATAAATCACTGGGCTTCTAATACATTATTATTGATACAAGTGCAAGGCAAACAAGTCAGATTTGATACTCTTTTATATTCTCTGTGTTCGGGTGAAAAATGGGTGAAAAATGTACAAAGCAATGAAGGATTAGGCCCTTAAGACCATACATCATTTCTCATGGCCACTAAATTATAGTTGACCATAATTTTCAGTGTAAAAACTCATTCTTCTAATACTTCCTTAGACTGCCTCATTGGAGTCCCTGAGTTAGTTAGCAAGGCAGACTAAAACCATTTGAGCCAGAGCTTCCTGAGACAAAGCCCTTGAAGAAAACAGCATTTTTAAGCTTATGAGATTCTACTGGCATTGGAAACATCCAAGGAATAAGCACTAAGATTGCCCCAGGGTACCTCAGTTATTCAGTATTTACCTAGTTCGTCATATCCATTACCTGCTTGCTGAAAGAACTGCTAAGCTCTCATAGGAAACACAAACCCAGTAAGTGGGATCTGAGGTGTATTTGGCTGTGTCAAGGAGCTCTCTGTCTCTGTACCTGTACAGGCAGGAACAGCATATCTCCTGAATTTTACAGGGTGTTCGCTGTATGCATTAGATGCTGCTGGCTTACTCTCTACTTCCACTTTCTCCTTGCTAACACAGGCAATACACCCTTACCTTATAGCTGGCAGCCTTCTGGCAAGGCCGCTGTGCCCTCTTCCTGCCCACACTTGCAGGTTGCACTAACTATATATCACAACTGGACCAAAGGGGTCAAGCTAAAACTTGCATCTCTTGAATGCAGCTGTTCACCTTCCACTGCTGGCGTGTGCACAGATCACTGATTGGTGTTACTGCCAGGGAAAGTGGGGTGAGGTGTTGCGGGTCTCCTCAAGTCTGTATTTCTTCGTGTACAAAGACTGGATTTTACCCGGGATCCTGGGAAATATCAACTATGAGTACAGTAAAAGCGGACTATTTTAAAACAGTATCTAAGTGTTAAACTCTTAAAAAAACAGTAAAATAATAATTTATCTCATCACCTAATTGATTCTGATAATTGTTTAAAGTATCTGACATTCCATAAGAAATCAGAAACATTTGCTTCTTCTACTTCTTTGAAAATCCCTATGATTTCCCAAAAAGACAAATAGCCCTCAGTTAAACTCCTTAAATCCTTGTTCAGAATATTCCTTTGAAAAACGGAATCTCTCTTTCCTCATTGCATTTAATGATGTTTACTTAATAATGACAGACAAGTTGAATTAACAAATTAGTTCTCCAGCTATAACTTTTTTCCATTTAAGAAACAGAGTTTAATTTCTGAGTACTATAGCATGAATTTCATTTTTCTAAATAAACAAAATCCTCTCTATAAGCTAAGGGAAAAGTGCAGATTTTAATTATGATTTTATTTTTTAGGAGAGAGAACATATGATGGTTCTCCCAGAGGATTATATTATATAGTAATATTGAGTGGTTTACATAAAACAATGCTGAGAAACACAGAGCTCAATATTAAAAATCACTATGGAATAAAATTATATTTCTCAGGAGAAGCCAGGAAACATCTCAAAGTAGCATAATACTAGTAAATTGCAAGTGACGATTTAAAAAATGAATTGACCCCACACATTGCTATACTGTATGTTGTACATAGAAAAATTCTGTGTAAACAATGTTTGTGTGGGTCAATGCTACTCCTGAATAATTTAATGCAAATAAGAGAGCAAGAGCAGAGAGTACCTGTAGACGTGTGCCACTCTGAAGGCTGCTGAGATTTGTATTATGTAGGATTAGGCTGATCTGAGATGGAAGCACAGAAAACACAGACACAAAATATCCATTGAGAGATGACAACATTTATCTGATGCAACAGCTGCATTACAGCCACATCTGGCAACACGCAAACAGAAAGGCTTGGGGAAACTTCTTGGCTAAGAGCAGAGAGATGTTCATACCCACTTCTCTTCCTTTCCCTAACTGTCACAATCCTTGTGCAAACCTGTTACGCCAGTCCCGGAAAGGAACATATGGACAGCCTGCATCTTAAGTACGAGCAATGTGTTTCCCCAAATTGGCAGTGCTAATGAGAAGTAACAACAATAAATTCACTTATGAAAACATTCAAGAGCAAAAGGCAGGAATAGGGAACATCACTATCAGTCTGGTAAGATAAAGCCTAAGCTGGGCAAGTTCTGTTTAATCTTTTTGATTCACTTCCAGAGCTGGGCTTGAGAGAGAAACAGATTTAGATGATGAATATTTTCAAAGTACATTAAGAAAAGGCTGATGACAGTGTGATATACTTTTATTTGTGAGTTTACTGATAACATATTACTAGTGAAAAAAAGTAGAAATGACTCCACTGCATGCAGCTTAACTCTAAATGTTTCTGTATACTAGCATTTTTTTGCCTTCACTGTTTAGGTTGAAGGGGTGAATTAATCTTCTCTTGCAGGTTGCTTTCTGCCCTTGGGAACAGTGAGGACTCCAGACTGAGGGGATGCCCCCGGCTTTCAACTCTTTGAGAATACATACTAATACTATTGCGATTATTGCTGCTGTTGTGTGTACACAGAGTCTGTGGTAAGACATAACTATTTCTGCCTGCTGACACAGACACAAGAATGGTTTGAGGGGTGATGAGCCTGCTGCATATTGCCCTTCAGTTCATAAATAGACTGGAGATAGGTGTTGTAGAAAAAAACACTGAAAGGCAGCCAGATGGCAAAGAGGTCTCAGTCCTGACTCCTCCAGCCTCCAGGATAATGGACTGAGAATGAGACTATAAGGTGTCAGAGGGCAAGTTATCTTCCTGATCATCTCCTGTCAATGCTGTATGCTGAAGACAGCAGAGCTTTAACAAAACACGTCTGAATATGCGCCTCTTCTTGAGTAATGGTTTCTTCCACTGCACTAGATACATGGCATACCACAAAAGAGATAGGAATTAATAAGTTCAGCTAAAGGTTTGAACAGCAATCTGCCTTCTGACCATCACTACCTGGCCAGATGCTCAAAATATGCCTCTGCAAAAGTAAAATCCATTCCAGGTCATAAGAATATGCAGGATCAGACTTTGGTTATGGGAAGGCAGAAAGAAATTATGTCAGAAGCAGGCAAAAACTAGGCAATGGTGAAGCAGAGGCTTTATGAAAGTCCAGTCATTTTTCTTCTATTTTCAGGAATAGAATAGTTACTTTTTATTTGTGTTTGGAAACTTTGCCTATGCATGGTTTTTCTTTACTTATTAGATGTCACTTGTCAAAAGAAGACTGAAACACTAAACACAAATATAAAAGCTATAAAAAGTAAAAAATGACTGAAGCTGGTTACCAAGTCACAATACTCAGTTGACTGAACTATCTAAAAAGAATTATTAAAAGCAAGATGGTTACTATTTCTACTCAGATACTCGATAGACTCCTCACTGTCAGAGGTGTGAATGGTGTCCGAAGCAGAGAATTTTTATTAGCAATTATTGAAAAATAAAACCTAAGCCAGCACAATCACTGTGATGAAAAGCTGAGGCATGATTTGTGGGTGAAACACAATCTCCCTGTAAAGATTTTACTATGCTTGTTTTAGATTTGTAGGAAGCTTCTGACAAACACTTTACTAGCTCCTGGAAGACACAGCTCACACCCTGCAGACACCCACCACTGTTGTGTGAAACTGCAACGCTGTGGGAATTGCACGCAGTGTGCACTCACTTGCTTCAGGCAGTAGTTCAGTGCCTGCGGTTTTGAGCCCGTGCTTCTTGGAAAAAAGAAGAGAGGGAATAGCCCTTCATTATTCCTGGGAAATACGGGATAATGAAGATCACCAAGGGCCCCTAACACTGCACAACCGACCGATCTCTGACCACCGACAAGCGTCACAAGAACGGAGGCTGTGGGCTCTCTGACTATGGCTCGAGGGCTCCTTGGAAAGAAGAAGTGGTGGGGCTGGGGTTAGGGCAGCCCCAGGCAAGAGTTGCTGACTGCCAAGAGCAAGTATGGGATGTGGGAGCAAGCATAAGGTGAGGGAATAATCCTGATCGGATCCACCGCTATCTTTCCTCTGAGGACAAATCATAGTAGGAGATTGCCTCTGGAAGAGGTTACGGATGAAAGGGAAAGATGTTTAAAACCTGCATCTCATCCTGGAGAGGGGGCAGGGAAAGGATGGCACCGTGAGGAAGATCAGCAGATGGGGAAGCCAGCAGTCAGTGCTAGGCACCTACCAGCAGAGCTGCACGGGTACCTTCTTGAACAGCGAGCCCTCTTTGGCAGGTGGACTCCACCTGGGCCCCCAGGCGCTCTCTTTCTGGGACTGAGGCTGCCATACCTGGTGCGAACAGTTGGGAGTCTTGCATATCCTCCAAATCTAGCTTTAATACAGAAAACTCAGGTATGAAGAACAAAATAGTAGACAAAAAGGGTGCAGAGAAAGAAGGATAATAAGGAAAATGAGGACTAATATGGATAACAGCAGCAGTCTTACCGGTAAAAGCGGCAATGAAAGGGCTGATATAATTCATCTAAGAATCTGAATGTGGCCAGAGAGAAATAACTGAAATGTTTTTATGCTGATGCAAGAAGCTTAGGCAGCACACCTGAAGAACTAGCATTGCCAGCACAACACATAAAACCAAGTATTATAGAAATAACAGAAATGGGCTGGCTAATAATCATGCCTGAAATTCTGGTGCTTAAGGGGGTACTCTGCTTGGGGAAGAATGAAATAAATAAAGATAAAGGCTGGAGGAGGCAGTGGATTATAAAGTTTTAGAAATGATGTTCTCCGATTTATGTTCTCCATGGCACCATTTCTTATATTTTTAGGACTGTTTAGTCTAGCAAAATGAAAGCTGAGAGCAGAAAAGACTATTTCAGAAATACAACTAGGTATGAATACCTGCGAGGAAGAAGAGCTATCTAAGAACAATGTTGATATAAGGAAAAATAAGTATGACCTGGCGATAAACAGATCCAGGCTGAAATTCAGAGGAATGTTTCTGTCAGAGCAGGGAGGTTTTAGAACAACAGTCTGATGGTGTAATGGGGAAAAGAAACCTTTGCTTGGACCAGCAAAGTGAAAACAACCTATATAACCTTTAGCTTTGTTCAATATGCAACTTGCCATTGGGTCATGCAGTTTGGGTTTTTTTTTAATATATGTGTTTCTGGTATTAGTAGTGAAAATATTACAACAAACCAGAAAGTGGCAGAAACATCAAATACCTTGTACATCAAAATCAGCTGGCTTTAGAGAAAATCACAAAAAAAGGCAGATAAACTATAGTAAGATGCCTTTCTTCTACAGAAGAAAATCACCTACTAAAGTGGGGGTTGGAAAAGGGAACCAGCCAGTATCACTGGCAGGTAGAGGAATAGAGGAAAAACCTGCTGTGAAGTATTTCATTTTTGTTATTTTTTAACAATTTACAGAAGAAATGTCACATAATAGAAGTTTGGTTCTCTTTTGGGAATCATAAATAAAATAGTGGAGCTATTAAAGGACAGTAGAAAAAAAGACACTGCAGATATTTAATTCTTATTTATGCTCACTTCCATAATTTATGACTCAAAGGCAGACGTGGAAGGTTACAATATACAATAACTCAAACTCTTCTATATTCTCCTGCTGCACCCTGCCTGTTAAACATTTCCAAGCCTGAACTTGCTACTTTAATTTACTGCTTTCTACCCAGTGATTAGAGAAAGGTTTGAAAAGGTCTTCAGAAAAAAGTGGCAAGCTATCTCTAGGATTTGTTACTAGAGCCTGTTCATCTCTTTGACAATAGTGTGCAGCAGTCTAGGTCTCTGCCACGGTCTCCTGAGAACCTACGCTTCAGCCAGGGGAACTGCAAGAAAGAGGATTTTGTGCAGGCACACAGACGGTGTGTTTTCTTTATGCTGGGTGCAGAGATTTTAAAGTGTCGGGAAAAATTAGGGCAAAACATTCTCTTCTAGCTGGATTTTTAGTACATAATAAAATGTTAATGAGTAAATTCTACCAAATAGACAGAGGGACAGGGAATCCCAAACATGCACTTCTATGCCTCCATTTTCTTTTTACTGCTTAGAACAATGCTCTGTGTTTTGAAGGACATGATTTGCATCCCTGCTTACCTGTTATTCACCTCCTGTGTCAAGACAAGGGAGGAATCTCCTTTCTAAAGCCATAAAAAAATAAGTCGGTTCATTTAAGTTCCTTCTCATTTAAGAAATGCATTACCATTCTCAGGTATTTCATACTTCATAGGGGTTACCTCCTGTGCAAAAATATCACCTGCGATGGACCTGGCAACGCACTTCAGACAGGCTGCACCGAACAAATCTTTTGCAGGGTTGCTTCAAAAGTCTTCTCGTGGTGTCACATGCCTCAGCTGCTCAGCCTGCTTTGCAGTGACCCCAAGGTAGGTGAAACAGCTGTGAAAAAAGAGAAAGCGGCTTTGAAGTAGTTATAATTGTTGGATGCCTGGCAGTCAGCTGGGAGCAAAATGGGCTCCTGGAGCCTGTGGCTAAGAAAGAAAGACAGTGCAGCCCAGAAGGTGCCCTATTTCAAAATAAAGAATAGGCCAGTATCTCCTGGATTCAGCAACAAACAGCTATAGGCGCACGTGAGCTCTGCTATGCTGGACTGG
Source organism: Dromaius novaehollandiae (assembly GCF_036370855.1). Lineage (NCBI taxonomy): Eukaryota > Metazoa > Chordata > Aves > Casuariiformes > Dromaiidae > Dromaius > Dromaius novaehollandiae. The sequence goes on from NC_088132.1 coordinate 38,619,634, forward strand.
TACAGAGTGTGTCTCAGCCACTCCAGCAAATCTGGACTATGCTGTGTGATCACTACGTCTCTCCTTTCATCGCAGTCCTCCCCACACTCTCCTTACTGCCAACTTACACATCCCTGTCCTGCATCCTTGGTGGCGAACTTCAGGCAAGAAACTGCCGCGCGATACCATCTGTTTTGCAGGCACATTTTACAGAGTACTTCTGAACTGCTTCCGGCCTGGGAACGCCACAGCCAGATTTAGAAAACAATTTAGCTTAATATAATCCAGACTGTATAATGCCACTGTTAAACCCTATCTTAAAAGTTAAAGCTTCCGCAGAAAAGGACACAGCAGGAGTACGACTTACAGGGTTACTGACTGGTCTTACATTTTTTGTCTTAACAGAAAAACATCCAGGGCACTTTGCTACACAGTACATCTTTCCTCCTCATGGAAATATCTGTGCCTGTTTTCTTTTGGTAGAGTAACAGTTCTTCTTCCAGAACCATAGGCACTACTATGATCTGTTGCACCTCCAGAGAGTATAAAATATTCTCTTTTTGAGAGCCACTGAACTGCTCCCATGCCAGGGATTCAGACCTCGGTTAGAAACTTTGCAGCGATAGCAATCATTACAGCTTTCAAGAGTGTCCTCCAGCTCACCCTTGTGGAAGGCTTTCTTCCAGATTTTCCTACGGAACTACCATAAGTAGCATAACCACAGATAGCTGAAGAGAACATTATACAGGAATTTATGCAATTTAGCTAAAATCTTACTTCAATACTTAACAGGGCAATCTACACATTTTAATTTATCAAAATATGATAGGCACTGACACATAAAAAATTATTTGTAGCCCTAGTAGATACAAATACAAATTAGAAAAGTAAAAGTGAACAAATGTCTATTTTTAGATGGTCTCACATAATAATTGCCTCTGAACTTGTTTTATTCATATTTTTGGAATTAACATTACTTTGGTCTTTATGAAGCCCTAATGTATTGTAGCACTATGGTAGTGCATGATAGTTGAATTGAAATAGAAGAAATATCTTTGTATTTGTAAATACAACCCCTTCTTTAGCCAAAATGAGGGAAGTGATCATCTAGCTTTCCCGAAACCTGGTATGGGTTTCCACACTGCTAACCTTGACAGGTGCTCTCCGAGGAAGGCTGCACATGTTAGAAAAATAATAGGTAGGCAGATGTCAGAAGCACCAGAATTTAGTTCAATTCAGGTGCTTATCTGAGGTTCACATTACTTAAACCATCAAGGCTTCCTGCAGCAGCAAAATTTCATCCAGAACAGATAGAAGAAGGGCAAAAATCTTGTAGAGGTACCAAAAAAAGCTCATTACTTTTGCATTCCTGTTTCCAGCTTAACATTTGAATAAACCTCATTTCCCTGAATATTTCAGGAACCTGGTTTCTAGGAGTGAGCGAAGGCCCATGGCAGTAGGGCTAGCAGGTGTTTTAGTTTGACAGACTGGTCCACCATCCTCCCAGCAAAGTCCCTGCTCTCTGTACACACCTGCACGAAAGCTGATGGATGCTGATGGACGCTACAGGAACATACATGTACTTGGCGGTGTGCAACTTTCTGCAGTGCACAGAGTGGGCCGTTTTAGCAAATGTAAATCTGAAGAGGCAGCTTGCCCTGAAAGGGCAACGGGCTCATTTTTATCAGTTGTATGACCATTTGTTTTGTCTCTTCTTAGCCCACAGAGAAGCTAAGGCCATTCTGAAAGGGCAGTTTCCACTTTTAGCAGGATGTGTGGACTGAATAAGAAGCAGCTGGTAAGATCTGATTACTGTATGCCCTTAGCGTATGTTTAATATACTGAAACAACCATTTTAAAAACAGATATATATCACCACTGAAGCACTGCAGAAGGTACAGGGTACCTACAGAAACAGGTTTTCTTTTCCAGTGACAAACCTTTTTTTAATTTTGATGGAGCATTCAGACAGCATTTCAGTCATCAAATTATAGGTGTCAAAGTCATCAGTAATCTAAGATTCATGATAATGACATACTGAAAAATGTTGGTCCTATAGATTTAGGTGTCATAATTAGGAGGGATGTTAGAGTGCTCTGTGGTGTTAATCTGAAATGCTATTTCTTTGCTACCTCAGCAGCTTTTACCTGGATCTTTTGAGAACTCAGGAGAAATAAAGTTCTACATTTCCAGTTCATTCTTCAAAATTCCCTGTCCTTCTCCTGTCTCTCACAAGGTCTCTTCAAATAAGCCTTTTGCTTTCCCACTGCCCAAGCAGGGAGGGCAGTAAAACATAGCATATGCATTTGGTAAGGACAAAAATTCTAATGAGAAGACATCTTCCCAGCTCAGTCAAAGCAACTAGGAATCCGCATTGCGGACCTACCCATACAGTGGGGATGAATGGAGGGAAAATATCCCCTGATAGTTTTAATTTTGCTCGTGGTGTCACACACACAGCAGGCCTGGGACTCATGCATTCACATCCACTTTAACTACACCAGTACTAAGAGCAAAAACACAAGTGAGGAAGATGAGAGATCCAAACTCTTTCTCAGACTTTAACAACTCTTTTAATGCTGGTAGCCTTAGTTTCCCCCTGCACCTTTATAGAAGCTATAAATATTACAAACTCCCTGCAGCAAAATATTACTCCATTGTGGATTATGCTCAGCTGCAATGAGATTCTTAGATGTAAAAGGAGCAGTGGAAGAATTTAGTGAACAGGCAACTGCTGCTAAAACTGCTGTGCCCACGCACAAACTGCACTCTGCTATAACCCTGCCTTTCTGCAATTAGCCAACAACCCTGTCTGAGCACAGACTAAAGGCTAAATCTACGCTAATGGACTACATGTGGTCAACTAAGGCCAATGGCATGGAACAGGCCACAGCTATATAGATAAACTCTCTTTATGTCCAAAACAAGCTGGCTGCACATGAACTGCCTATGGGGAATGGTCCCAGCAACACTCTGTGTGTTTTGCAGGCTGCCGGCTGGCAGGTCTGCTTGGTGCCAGGGAATAATTTAGCAGCTTCCTAGGACAGATAATTGTGCTCCAGTGCTAGAGGATGTTTCCCACATGCTTGAATAAAGTGGTGCATATATAACCAGCAAGGATTGTTAAGGACAGGAAGGGTTTGGTACTCTATACAGGTGAAGCTGTTACCTCTCATGTCACAGGTTTATTCCTGTACATCTAATGTAGTAATTGGTAATCTCTGCTGTGCACTATTCATTAGATACAAGTTTTACTGATTGTTTAGAGAGAGGCAATGGATTATCAAGGATATTTTAACTACTTGCAGAAAACTGAAGCCACAAAAACTACCAGAGAACACCCATATTACAACACCAAGCTGAGCCAGGTACCAAAGGATTGTATTGCTCCTACAAGCAGCAACTACAACAGGGATGTTAATCGCATATAACAAACAACTGAAAGATATTACAGTGAGAATTGCTTTACAGGTCCAGCAACAGACTTCTTCTGCCTTTCTCTTTTTTGCCTCTTAACAGCAGATAGTTTTCCTGTGGTAGCTTTAGGATGGGAACAAACTCTTAAGACGTAGCTTCCAAATCCAGCCGTACTGACCAGCTTTGCAAATTTCAACTAATGATGACAAAGATACACAATAAATGTGTACCAACCAAGACTGATGAGTAAATCTGTAAGATCAAAAAACTTTGTATTTATACATTTCTATATTTGGGGGTTACTTTTCATAACAGACTACAACTTACTCTTGGACTGGACTCTTAATTTTTACAGGTGTCAAGAATTTCTTTTTGAAACTTTCCTACAGTTTGTGTCCTACATACAAAGAAATAATACATCCTTATGTATGCCCCAAAGGAGAGGAGGTAACTTTACTTTTGAAATGTTTTAATTAGTGCACTAAAGACAAAAAAATTGGTTGACAGCGTATAACAGGGAGATACTTCTTGATGCTAATATCTACTAGAGCAAGCATTTTTAATGTCATCCTGTCTTTCTCAAAACCAGCAATCCGCACTCTTTTTTATTTTCTTCCTATATGCAAAATGGCATCTCTTTTCCCTTGAAACATCCAATTCATCTATTGGCTTCAGATGTCCTGCATGCATCCATTAGTCAAATCTCTTCATTTTACCATCTCAGGGCTTTCAGATCAGTCAGATTAGGAACAAGTACTTCATTTGGGGCAACTGAGGTAGGTGACAATGGGTTTATGCAGAAGAAGTGTTGGACAAAGGACATGAATTTAGACTGTCATTACCCCCAGCAAATTCTGTGCCTGCTGGCGTTATGCCTTTCCTTCAAACCATGGAAGTTACCAATTTCTGGAATACAGCAGGGTTAAGGAAACAACTAATTGCTGAAGAACTGAGGTAATACTTACTGATGGGTTTTCAATGTAAAGGGGTCTTCTCCTCCTAAAATTAAGGAGAAATTCTAATGGGATAATATAAAGCTCAGATTTATATATGATAATTTTATTCTGGAGAGATAAAAGTCAATGAGCGAATGAAAGATCAGACAGAGGGGTGGACAATGATGCGAGAATGATATTACCCTTGTGTGCAGCATTGTTAACTCTGGTAACTGCACCAGGGAATGAAGAATGGAGTCTTGCTTATTTACATTTGTTTTCTGTTTGAGAGACAGCCCAAGAAGTAAAATAAAATGAGAACCTACTCAAGTACCTGCTACATTTCCCCTTAAATTGAATTTCTCATTTTATCAGGAAGCAATACTTGCACTGATGTTAGACAGGCAGCTAAAAGGTCAGCAAGTTCCCTTGGTTGCCTTTTGTCAAGGGTTTTTGACTTGTCTGTGAATAAAGATCTCCCAGGAGGAAGGCAGACCTGAATTTCCTGTCATCTTGAAGACAGCAATGAATTTGAAAATGTTACAAAAAGCATAAGGGACTTGAAGCACACCTTCAAATGCACTGCCGATGCCAATAGCTTCCCATGTAAACATGTATACAGAGTTGTTTTGGATTTGTTCTGTCAAGTTTTGGTTGTGAAACAAATTGTTATACAGCTGCCCACCTTGAATACTGAACGAATCTGATGGTTTTTCATTACCGCACTATGCCTAATCAGGTCTTCAATCTCCTCAGGTGAGCTATGGTGCTGGCACACTCCCAACGGTGGCATGCTGAACAGCTTTCCATTTTCTGCCACCTTCTGTGACTTGCCCGGCTGTCCCATCCCTTCCCGCCCACTTGCAGCCCCCTTGATACTCTTTAAAAGCGCCAACGGTTAAGATAGTCTTAGTGGGTATCTAGGTAAAAAGAAAAAGCTCTCTCACTCATGAGAGGCATTAATCATTCTAGGAAACACCTAAGTTACTTTCTCTCCAACAGACAAAACAAGAGTTATCTTTTTTTTCTTAACATCTGTGGGAAGAGGTTAAGAATACATTTCAGTTGTTCAAGCCTTTATTGTTATTTTCTCTTTACTTAGCTGAATTAGGGCAACACAGTAATATCTGTGAACAACGTTTACGTAATTGCATATATATTGCAAATGGGAAAGAAAAGCTTTAGAGAGGATGAGTCAATATGTGTTTTCAAGACCAGAGACCCAGCTTGTTTTTCAGTGTTATACCATGTAACAAACAGGTTGGAAAGTAATTTATAGTCCAGAAATTATTAGATACCAAACTCGCAAAGCAGAATATGAAAGTTCATTCTAATCAGAAAAAGCCCACATGTTCCCAGGATGCTCAGGAAGCTGCTGCATAACCACGCCTGGTAAAATTTTCAAAACCTTGGTCTTTGTACTCGCTCAGTTATTTACAGATATATTCTCACCGAAAACAAATCTGTACTTTAATGCAATTATGTTAGTGTCCTCCTGAGTAAATGATATATCTGTTATGAGTCCCTATGAAAATAAACACAAGCAGAAATGAGAGGATTGTCAGCTATTCTAAAATATTGCATTTTTTGTCTATTTGAGACTTTGCTTTCTTCCCCTGAAAAGTGTGTTTCAAAATAGATCAAAACAAACTCCAAAGGAAAAATAGACTCCTCTTTGTTGTATAGTACAGGTGAAAGAAAACTCTAATTTAGGCAGGAATCATGAAGCCAACAATCTAAACATTAATATTAAAACAATTGTTCAATATAACAAAGAAAATGTTTTTCTTTAGGGCTACCCCTCATTGGAGCTCCCTCTAGATCTGCTTGTACTATGCCAGGCGAATGTAAGACACAGACATACAGAGACAGTGGCTGAATGAGGATAACCAAGGCATATATGTTCCCCTATTTTATATCACAGAAACATGTACATTGAGGTAAATACATTTCACATAATCACTATTACATTTGGGAGAACTGAGGATCAAAGGTGTACAAAGTTATCCCTGAATTTTATGTATTTGAATTATTTTTGCAAAGTGCAAGCCTGGGTCTTCCAAAATACGTATTCAGAAACCCTTTCTCCAGACCTGGAGGTTGCATATGGTATTATCACTGAAATTGCACTGCTACTGGCAGTCCAGTTCTGTAGGCATTTACCTACAGTTAGTTATTTACCTGTTACTGGTCTCTAGTTAAGACCTCCCTATAAATGGAATTTGCTTTGCAGTCAGTTGTAGTTCCAAATGTATAAAGTGATTTATATTAAAAGGAATACAGCAATAGAGATACAAGCCAAATAATTTTAGATCCTCCAGGTTTTTGATTATTTTCTAAAGTTAAACATTACCTTAAAGGATGTTCACTTAATGCTCTTTCTTTAATTTGTACTGTCTGATAGTTTGCATATCAGCGTAAACTGATGTATAGCTCCTGTATCACAGTTGTTCTCTCCTGCTCTTTTTTTTTTGTCACAAATAAAATGCAAATCTCAACACGTGTTACTGGGACTCCCAGAAGGGGGAAAAATAAGCAAAACTATGTAAAGCCCACAAAAGTAATTTGGTTTAATTAAATAAGGCCTAACATGTTTATTTCCCTGATGGATGCATTAGCTGAATCAATAGTAAATATATACAGACTAAGGGCAGAAGAGCAGAAATCCAATCGCAAACTCTGTCTTTTCACTGGTATATGGAACAACTGCAAAATGGGTCATCTGGTAACACTTTCAGTTAAAATTCACAAATAGACATTTTATGTAGATCTAGAATGACAGTAAAAGTTAAATAAATATCAATTGACTTGCAATAATGAATTCCTGAAGATTACTACTGACAGTACATACCCGGTACAGGCCTACTTTACAGACTACAGGTCTACTTTATGGTAGTCTGTGTGGTATGCGTGGTCTGTTTTTCAATACTGAGCAAATATTCAACATACAATAAAGAAATCCAGGGCTTTTTTCTTTAAAGCCCTTGAAATATTTAGCTGCCATCATTTCCTTTCCTGAGAAGAAAATACAGCCAAGATTACACTGCATACCTTTTGGCCAGAGATCCAGCACACACACTGCTATAGCCTCTAGTCTTCTCAGGTGACCAAGGTGCTTGTGCTGGGACTTTCTGCAGATACCTCTGGTGGGCTCCAAGCTCCCAGCCTGGGCTGCAGGCACTTTAGGGACATTTCATTGCAGTGCATGCAACTATCCCTTGTGGTGTCCCAAAGACATGAGCAACATGTTTCTGTTGCTCACTTCAATGTGACAAGCTGCTCCTGTGGCAGACAAGAACATGCCATGTCCGGGACTGACCTGGCATGGTGCTGAGAAGCCGTCTCTCCTCAAGAGGTTTTGAAATGAGAGGTGCTAAGAAGGACACTATTCCTGTTCCCTAACTCACATGGTAGTTTTGGCTGTCGCACTGGCTCATTTTACCCCCACTGTATAAGGTAGGGTGAGTACCTAGGCCTTAAAAAGCAGGAGCACAACATTAAAATAGTTTTATAACTGCTCCCAGGTTCCTAAAAGAATCTCCAGCCAGCTACTTGGAGATATTCAGGGGAAAACGATGCCACAGCAACCTCCCCCAACAAAGGAACAGTATTATACATTTTTTTGGAGGCAGAACAAAACTGTAATCTTATCCAGCACTTATATCAGTTGTGTCTACGTGGACGCAGAGAAACAAGGTCCTAAAAATCATCCTGGCATTTTTGTAAACAAATAAAATATAAGATCTTATCCAGTGTATAATTTTTTCTGTTCAGGTGATAGATTTATTGTGTTAATATGAAACATGACTTTAAAAAATTGTGATCTCCTGTAATCTAACCAGTGTTGATTGTATCAACAGTTTGCTGTAAGGCAAAATAAAATGTGTCTCTGAAAAATATCCTGATCTTGTTCAATCTGGAACTTACACAGGAGAGATGTTGTCGCGATGTACCCAAACATTAGTTTCAACTCAAGAAAAAAATAAAAAGGGAGAGAGATATGTATGGCAACACTAAACTGTGTTTATCTTTTTCAAGGCATGGACTCAAGTCCATTGACTGCCACAGTCTGCTCTGTAGGATTAAAAAGTAGTACCTGTTACTTGATTGTGCTCTCTGCTCTGACTGAAAAAATATCTTTGCATTGAAAAACACTGAAATTTCTCCATGGCCTGTTTTCCTTCTCCTTCCAGTCTATTCTGCATCTTTTTATGGAAAAAAACAATCTAATTAATATTAACTCAAAAAAAAAAAAAAAGTTACATTTCCAGCAATATGCAGACAGATTCCTCTATATTAAATGTTTGCACAATCCCATTGACTTCAGTACAGCAACTCAATTTATTTTGGTGTAAAGTAACTCTGCAAATATCCTTTATAGATTAGAAAAAAGCTCAAAAAGGAATGCTAATGGAGTATCATTAGAAAGATTCAATGGTTCTGTATGAGAAGGACAGGATTTACAAAATGTATCAAATCCTGGTAGAATTTTGAAAAAGAAAGAACTTCAAAAAGATCCAAACCACACAACGTAAAAGAGTAAAGGAATGTTTGCTATTTTTGTAAAACAGCTTTTTAAAAAGAGTCTGCTCATCTAGAAATTATCTTACAGATCAATATACCTGATTAGCTTCATACATTAGTTTATTCCCTCTGGAGCGGTTATTCCCCCTGGTGTTACTTAGAGAAGACCAAGGCTGGGTAAATAAGCTTTTAAACCATGCTGACACTTTTTATTTTACTTTAGATAGGTGAGACCATTCCCAAATGCTTAACTTATATAAAGTAAAAGGTTAACTTGGATGAAACTGAGACAAAATATTGGCAGGAATCATGGTTTGTCAGCAGATCTCTAATCCCTTTTACATACAAATTCTGAAAATGAAGAATGTTTTTCTCTGTGATTATCCAAGTAACTTTGATCACAAAGAAATTTTACTGATTTGCAGAATGAGATCACTCGCACTGCCACAGTGACATTATCTTGTACATATGCTTATACTACAAGGTACTCACAATCACTCACGCCCGTAAGTCTTCACTATACCTTAGCCCACAGAAAGGTATTTACTAACTCCTAGTTTTCAGTTGTGGCACTGAATTTAAACACTTTATTAATATTACTTTAAGGAAACACAAAATATCAGCTGCTCATTCTGAAGCATCATTAGCTTTTGCTAACCTGAAGAAAAGGTATTTGAGGATATTAAAGGTCTCCATTGATGCCAATGCCCTTGGGGCATGAGAGCTTTGGAAAAACCAGTTCCAAAAATCACTTTCTTCTTTAGGGCATACTTACCAGTAAGAGATGCCTTCGTCTGAGGTGTTGTTTTCCATTTGGCTAGAACTGCCAAGGCAGAACTGCAACCACCACACCTCTGTTGAGAAAGATTGTGGTTTCATGATGGATGATTTCACACTGGATGATTTGATGGATCGAATCTGAGCCAGTTTAAGACATAATGAGGTTGACTATGATCTGTATTAGATCAGTAAGAACACAGGGTAGATCCTTCTGCCAGCTTAGCACACCACTCAAAATACATTAATTCCCCAAGGACGCAGTATAGAAGATAGCCTTGGTAGGCGTAGCCACTTGTTCTTATCCTTCCATATGGACAAGCTGGGTAGTGTGACTGCTTTTCAGGGAATTCTTTGATTAGATACAGCTTTTCTGTAGTATATTTTCACAGTATACGACTGTGTACTACAACCACCGCTGGACACAGCAGATTACCATGATCACACCTGTCAGTGGGTAACATGCAGCCTGCGGGTAATGCAAAGGGGCCTGCTTCTCTGTCTGTTGGTGCTGATGACCTTACTGCCTTCCTCCCCAGACCTGCTCCTGTCACAGTGTCTGTGTACGCAAGAGAGTGATGGCTGGTGACTGTAGTTCAGACCACGAAGCTGGGAGGCTCATGATAAGGTGTTGATTCTCAGGACAGGCAGGCAGTGTTCACAGCTCTTGCTTCTGAGCTCAGCCTATGCATATTGAGTCAGTGAATGAACACATGGACTCCTTAACCAGAAGGAACAGGGCTGTCCTAGTCATCTGTCAGCTGCTCCTGGCAGCTCCGAACTTCTTCCTTAGCTGTTTGGAAAAGGAAGGTCATCAGTTCCCCTTGCAACCTGTGAGAATACAGTGCCTGTTCACAACCCACGCTGTCTTGAGCTGATGGGCGTACCAAAACAAGGAGCTCTTGACAGTATTGTGTGTATGGTCTTTCAAAGCTGCACTGGACATAGGGACAGGATGCAAATCTCTATTTGCTCCCCCTTGGGCAGTACAGTCCTTCATCAGCCAAAAAAGCTACCATGCTGTTGCGTTTCAGGCCATCACAGCCCTCTGCTGGCATTTTACCAACACCAGCAGCAGACAGCACGGGCAGCTGCATGACGTCCGTGTGTCCCACAGCTCCAGCTGGGCTGATCCCATTCAGTCTGACTAGCCTGCAGCAGCCACGGGAGCCCTTCACAACAGGGTTGTGAAGCTATTACTTCTGCTTGGCCCATTCTGTGAGGTCCTAAGTGGCTGTTTTATAGGGAACCTGAAGTGCTTGGCACCTCATATTTTCTTAGTTCATAGCTACTTCTTTCTGTAATTGCTTCCCCCAACGCCAGCTGTTTGCTCTAGTCTGACTCTTTCTTCACTTCTTCCTCCGCTCCACCTTCTGCCTTCCGGTGCCACTGGCTGCGTGTGGCAGGCAATGCGCCCTGCACAGATCTTAAAGCTCTCCCATTCCTTCACGCCTGAACCTCTCACCTGGATTGCTTGTGCGTACAGTGCAGTGAACCAGAAACATTTAATCAGTGCAAATTATGCAAACAATGAAATCAAATACAAAGAGAGATAACAACAGTAAAATCAAATGCAAACAGACAGTATGAGCAAATTGGAAAGGTAAATGAAATTTATGATTGTAAGAAAAGTGCAAACATAAAAGGAAAATAACAGCAGCAAAGGCACATAAAAATATTGAAACAAAGGTATGAACAAAACATTTAAAAAGAACAAATGTGAAAAACAAGCAACTATGCAGGCAGCGATAGTTCTCACAGTGCAGTTATTCCATGATACTCAGAAAACACAGGTAGTAAAATTCTTGATACCATAAAAGGGATATAAAACTTAAGACGTAAACTGAATGGTGCAAGTGATACAGACTGTTCCAGCACATGAAATGGTGCTGAATGCTGAGTATGACAACTGCTATAGAAACTGCTTCCGCAGGAAATACCTGCTCCAGGAACAGCAAAAAGGACTGAAGGAAAGATGCTACGAGTGGCGGTGGCTGCGTGACCAGAGGGTGACTGGTCTGGTCTCCATGGGAGACAGCGTCCCAAATGAACACTTGCTCTGCCACCTCCTGCTGTAGGGATGTGACAGAGGGAGGGAGAAGTGCTGGTGAGCAGTACACAGAGCAGACGGACAAGTGGTGTGTGGACAAGGGTGCTGGAGCTGTGGGGAGGGTCACAGAACAACTATAAGCTGCCTGGGTAACGTCTTCAGAAAACATATCCTGATGTGCCTCTGCGTCCCATTCACAGCAGCAGCCCCTCTTTGTTTCTGAGTGCTCAGTAGCTGCTACGGTCCAGATCAGGGCCGCCGCGTGTTTGCACGGCAGTTGAAGGGCCTGTGCTTAGTTGGCCCCTCTGCCAGGGCTGCAGCCACATCCTCCTTGTCCTTATGGCAATTGCACTGCAGGTGAGCCACCCACTCTGGTGAAATCTGGGGCTCTGTCCTTGAGGATCTGCCTTCCCAAATGCATGCAGAGACTGCTTAGGCAGGAAAAGTGGCAGTGATCATTCTGTCCCATCTGGAAAGACAAAATGCTTTTTCTTGAGCTACCGTTGCTGGCTTCTCTTATTTGTCTGGCCAGCTTTGGCAGAACTCCCAATTGCATTCCTGTCTTGTAATTATTATTAAAAACACACCACTTGTGGAAGGAAAGGACCTGAAGGACTGGCTACGTATGATATCACTGGCCTGCTCCATCTCTTCATCCAAGAGAGTTGTGCAGATATTGAGAAAATTCCTGACTGGTACCAAGACACCAGTTTGCTCTGCAGTGTTCTCCTTTGCCAGGCACTCTGGTTCCTCTTCCTTTCCTGCATCCCACCTCTCCAATAGGAAAAGCAAATAGCTCCAGCAGGTAGGAGAAACCCATGCACCATGTAAAAGATACAGAAATACAGTATCAGACCTGCTCTCCTGTTTAACATGCTGGGCCTCCTCACTGTAGGGCCAGTTTTGTTCTTTACAATCCTCTTTATTAATGAACTGTGAAAGAACTCAGATTTCCTTCATTTGCTTTTTGGAAGGCACATATTTCTAAATGCTTGGCAGGCTTCTTCCAGCTTTCATGAAGTAATTAAGCATGGAACAAAACAATTCCTTCTCTAACCAGCGTTCAGTCCTCAGACTGCTCTCTCAGTGAGCCATGCCCTCCTGGTCTGGGGAGAAAGCCACCAGCCATCTGCTCCGTGTCTCCGTGGGTGCTGCCTTACTCCAGTCTGCGGTCCCAACTGACTTCCTGGGCAGGCAGACCCCCCAGCCTGGTTTCTGCCCGCAGGAATTACCTGCTTCTCTCCCTGTTCTTGCCTGAAATCTGTGAACTGAATCACAAGATGCTGTAGTACAGTGCTTCAATTGTCCAATCCTCTGTATATTCCAATATCTTCTGCCACAGTGAAATCAGTCTTTGTGTCATTAGATAGCCCATCTTTGTATCATTAGAATAGCATAAAATTATCACCACATCATTTTAGAGTTTTGAAAGACTCCCCCCCCCCCCCCCAAAAAAAAACCCTTGTTTTAGAAAATGGCAGAACCAACATGTTGCCTGTGGATTGAAATGCTGATGAGGAGCAATGGCAAACTAAAGAGTAGGCAAATTCACACAGAGGATGAATATAACAGTAAGCAAACTCAGCTACTCAAATTTGGAGGAGATAGATAAACTCTATTTGCTTGTGTATGCCTTTGATATCATGGCAAGGAAGCTACAAAGGTTCGACTAAACACTTAGAAATCCTGTTCATTGTGCATTGTTTCAATATTTAATTTCTAATTTCAGGTAGAATTTTTTAAAATGTAGAGAAACTTAAGTACCTGAAAACAATTTAACTACTTCTCTCTCTAACATATGAAATAGAAATTTCAGTTTTCTTAGAAGGAATGGTAAGGATTTAAGTCTTTGCCCCCCATCAAAAGTTGGTAACCCATTACTATATTTAGTCCTTCTTAATACTGCCTGCTCATCTCAGTTTACCCAGTCTTACGACTAAAATAATTTAGCAATAATGAGATATAAAACACAGATGAAATACGCTGTCCAAAGAAAATACATTTGTACTTGTACTATGTTACAAAAACTCCTTCTAATATGAATGCCCCATTATTTCCATTTTGCTGTGTTTAATTTTCATTATTAAACTGTTTCTGTGGTTCATGAATATCATGTCCAGAATATATTTCAGCTAAAATGTTTAAGAATACTTTCATGATATATGTTAGCTTATATAGCTGTATCTTGAACATGAGAATAGTAACTGCTTAGTCTCTAGCACTGTAAAGATCCAAGAGAAATTACCCACAGTACCTGTAATTGGAGTTCTCTTAAAGGTCATAACCCTCTATAGATCCACACTTACCCTCCTTTATCCTCCCGGGATTTGGAATACATTATGCTTAGGATGGATTGTTTAGTTCTCTTTAGACCATAAAGAAACTGATGTAGAATAAGCCACATGGTACTCCCTGTAAGCTTGTATATAACTTAGTGTATATAAGTCAGTCTGACAGACAGCTAGACATAAGATTTCCAGTAACATGATACAAATATTGCACTAAAAGAAATCATGATCTTCAGATTACTTCAACTATATAAAAGTAGCTTAATTTCCTGCATCTACCAAGCCTCTTCACTTGAGGATAGTAGAATACCAGACCCTGGCTATTAAACAGTACCGCTATCTTTCACTGAAATATCAAATTTAAACAAAAAAATTCCTCAGAAATTATTCTTTTGGTGACATAACTTCTTTTTGCAAAGGATTTACCACAGAAACTTCTGGTTCTCAACTATGACAATCCCAGAAAGGGTTTTCATGCTTTCTATGCAAGAGAGAGATTTGTACTTAACCTTTCCTCTCCCATATTGAGTGCATTAATATCAAGAGCTGGTTTGAAATTATAGCTTCCAGTGTAGATAGCAGTTATTATAACTCTGATTTTGTCCTGATTATATAAAAATGCCTACTTTTTCCCTAGATCACAAGATTTCTTTCCCTGTTTGTTGTACTTTTGCTTGTTTATTTCAGCATCACATAGCATTAAAATGCCTCCATAGAAAAGGTCACTCTTTTTCCTTTCAAAACATTTCTTTGCCGTTTCTGTTCCCAAAGGTACACATAGAATCAACAATCGATGAGAGAACATCGTATAACACTCTGACTTGCCTTTGAAGAATATCATTTAGGTCAACACATTTTATCAGGGAAAGACTTTTACAGCCAATCGTTTTCCTTTTAATGACATTTTCTAATCACTACATAAAATTTCCTTGAATAGCAATAATACAGCTCAGTTATTTAGTCTGATGCATTTTAACAGGAAAAAAGGCACTTAAAGACTTCATTCTGATAAATCCTCTTTTCCTGGTTACAGCTTGTTTTTTATGAATTGAAGTGCTCCCTAGTTATAATTCTGAGCATTCCTGAAATGGATAGAGATTTGGTATCCTAAAGGATGGCTTAGCAAGTTCCCACTGGACCATATAACTACTACAACACTAACAGAATACTAACAGTGGTATCCTGGATTCTCTTACCATCTTCGAAATCTTGAATTTTAGTGGAGAAAGCCAAATTTGCACAGTCCTGCCATTTAAGGTTAAATATATCTTTTAAAAAACAAAATTCAAAGTTAAGAAAAGCTTTCTGATGAGAGTGGTGCATCTTTCAAAGCTGTCACAAAATGACGGAGAAGAGCTCCTTCAAAAGGCATGGTCATGGGCTGCTGCGAATAAGGTCACTGTTTGTCAAAAACAAATCTAAATGCCACATAAAATAGTTAACCTTCTCAATTTATAGGAGGACATAGAAGAGATAGAACAAATTACGATTCTGGAATCATGTTAAGCCTTAAGGAAATGTATCCAGGTTATTCATTTATACATAATAGGAAAAAATAAATTTTATATATGCATTTCTCTCTCACCAGTCACTGCAGTACTTGGCAACAGCTATAATCTAACTCCTGCTTTCCAAAGTGGCATGAACAAATGTTCCTCTCCTTGGAGATATAGATGAAAGAAACATAGGAAAATATCATTTTTACAGAATATCTGCTCAGCTTCTGTATTGCAGACAAAAGCTTGTTGAAATAACATCATGTTTGCATAGTGCATCATGCACTGAAAAGTCTGATGATGCCAGCCTTAAAGTTGACCAACTAGTCATATGCATTATGGTCACATATTTTTCATATCATCGTTCAGTACAGAAAGCACGTTCAATATTTTATTTTCTCTTCATTATTCAGAGCATAGCCCTATGCCTAGGATACATCCTTCATACCTTCCACTACACACAAAATTGATTATTTTCCTTCTGAGCATTTCTATGCCACTTATCAGTTTATGCGATGGATGTAAAGAAACTCTAACATGGAGAGCTATGTCTGCAGTTTTTACGTCAGTCTTTTTAGTGCAGTGTGCAGTCACCCAGTAAAAGAAAAGATTAAGGATGCTGCATACCACAAACAGGAAGGATACCATCATTAACACTACTTATGAACTCAGATAGGTAAGAGAGGGGATGGCTGGGGCTGAAGACAACGTAGATTTAGTCCTGGGACAAGCTGCTGAGCTTGTGCCTTTCTTATTAGAGCAGAGGAGAGAGGAAAGAGATTGCACAAGCAGAGGAGAGCACTAGGTGGAGATTGCATACCGAGATGTAACTCCAAATCTTCACTCCATGACTCGGGACTGCACTGAAGTTGTATTATGCTAAGCATAGGCTTGAGAAGCCTAAAAATTAGTGTCTGTACTTGCATTACTACTAAAATCTTACTGCAGAAGAAGCTTTCTTTTCTTTTTCTTTTACTGTGGAAGCTTGGCTTCCAGTACAGTGACCTTATATTATGGCACCTCTGTGTCATGACATCCAGGCCCAGTGTACTGGTCTAAAAGAGCCCAGGATGTACCTGCTTTATGGTTTGGCCAGTGGCTGGTTAGCTGCAAGGCTAAAGTAGAGCGGGTGACTCAAAAAGATTTGGGGAGCAATCAAATGACAAATAACCTGTGATGCTTGATCTGTGACTTTTTTTACTTTAAAAATTATCTTCACATCTTGCTGATAGAAGGGGAAAAGAAAGACTACTTATACCACAGTGACTGAGCATCTTTGTTTTCAGTTCTAGGCTGTACACGCTGCAAGCTCAGCATGGTGCAGGCCATACGTGCAAAGCTTAGTGCTACTGTAAGGCATTTTGTGCTATACCTGAGCAAGATTAACAGAGCTCTGCTGCACAGTAACTAACCTGACAACTCAGTAACCTCCAGTAACATCTAACATAACGTGTTCAAGAAAACTGGGAGAGGCACAGGAAACTGCCTGGACCAGTGCAATAGATTTGATGTATTTACTAGTACTATCAGGAACACACATAGACTTGCTTTATCTGAATTTAGATGGAAATCAAGAGAAGAATGTAGGAATCAGTTGAAAAGACCATGACGACCTAAAGGCATCTAGCAAGGAGCCTCTGGGAAGAAGTTTGGGCATTAGTTAATGTCTTCTGCAAAGAGGGTTATTGGTAAGCATTCCCCTT